>NC_091468.1:47879635-48179635 GCF_027789765.1 Dendropsophus ebraccatus
GAACTTAACCAATCAGGGAGCTTCAAGTGTGCCATAGAGGTCCTCAAGGGAAAAGCCAGCAGAACCTTCTATGCCATACGAAAGCAACTGTACCACCTCAAACCAACAGTGAGGGTCTGGCTAAAAATCTTTGATGGCGTCATTGCCCCAATCCTGCTTTATGGCAGTGAGGTTTGGGGTCCGGCCACCTACCCAGACCAGTCAAAATGGGATTCAAGTCCAACAGAGACCTTTCATCTGGAGTTCTGCAAGTACCTCCTCCAGGTCCATCGCAGCACCTCCAACATGGCGTGTCGGGCAGAGTTGGGCAGGTTCCCACTATGGTTCCAGGTACAGAAGAGGGCGCTTTCATTCTGGGCGCACTTACAGAGAAGCAACCCAGACTCCTATCACCACAAAGCCTCCCTGAGCCATGGAGCCCAATGTGCCCTCCAACAGGGCATCCACCACCAGTCCAGCCAAACCCCACAACATGCCCTGACAAAAGCCCAAATAAAAGGGGCGATAGAGACATACCAGGGGCAATATACAGAGGAATGGAGGAGAGAAATAAGTAACTCCCAGAAACTCACCATCTACCAGTCACTGCAGAGAGACTACACCATGGCGCCATACCTAGAGAGGCTGCACCACCCCAAACACAGGCAGACCCTAAGCCTCTATAGACTGAGCGCCCACAGCCTGGAGATAGAGACGGGGCGGCACAGACAGACATACTAGCCGCGGGAGAGCCGACTGTGCCGGCACTGTGAGCAGGGAGACCTGGAGGATGAGGCCCACTTCTTGCTACACTGCAGCAAATACTCATCCATGAGGGTCACCTACTTCCAGAGACTCTCCACCATCATCCCGGACTTCACCTCCATAGATGAGGAGAGGAAACTCCACATTCTGCTGGGGGAAGAGGAGACCACCATGGAAGTAGCGGCCCAGTATGTCTCCACCTGCCACCGGCTGAGAGGATTATAAGATACCATGGACTGTTATACGCCCTATTATCCCCCAATCCTGCCCTTTACCCCGTATACACCCTCCTCCCCAAATGACCCCCCCCCCTCTCCCCCACAGTCCATCAATTATACTCTGTTGCTTTGGCAATGCTAAATGTTTATTTTGGACCTGCGAATAAAGCTTTTTTGAATTGAATTGAAGATAGATAGATAGATAGATAGATAGAAGATAGATAGATAGATAGATAAATAGGAGATAGATAGATAGATAGATAGGAGATAGATAGATAGATAGATAGATAGATAGATAGATAAAAGATAGATGATAGATAGATAGATAGATAGATAGATAGATAGATAGATAGATAGGAGATAAATAGATAGAAGATAGATAGATAGATAGATAGATAGATAGATAATAGATAGATAGATAGATAGATAGATAGATAGATAGATAGATAGATAAAAGATAAATAGATAGATAGGAGATAGATAGATAGATAGATAGATAGGAGATAGATAGATAGATAGATAGATAGATAGATAGATAGATAGAAGATAGATAGATAGATAGATAGATAGATAGATAGATAGATAGTTAGATAGATAGATAGGAGATAGATAGATAGATAGATAGATAGATAGATAGGAGATAGATAGATAGGAGATAGATAGATAGATAGATAGATAGATAGATAGATAATAGATAGATAGGAGATAGATAGATAGATAGATAGATAGATAGATAGATAGAAAGAAAGATAGGAGATAGATAGATAGATAGATAGATAGGAGATAGATAGATAGATAGATAGATAGATAGATTTTTTTTTCTAATGATTGAGGTTAAATGATGAGATGAGATGCATGATTGAGGTTAAGCTATAGCTGCCCCTACCTAAAGATGGGCATGTAAAATGGACAACAATAACATATACTATAGTCCTCTAAACCATAGCATAACTATGAATGTGATTTCCTGTAAATATGTTTCTAAAAAAATAGTTTAAATATACCAATTAGGTCATAAAACATAAATATCAGATAACAAATGAATAAAACATAAGTTAAAAAAGGGGAATGATTAAACCAATGCAATGATGCCGGGCCCTTATATACAGAGTCTGTCTCAAGTTAAATATACAGATAAGCCTGGATATTATCCCGAGGAGGAAAATAGTTCAGTTCTAATAAGCTGCCATTGTAAGGGTATGTTCAGACTGAGTAAAACCGGCAGAATTCTGCAGTGGAGACCCCAACGCGGAAACCCGCCTGCTTCGCGCACATGTCAATTCTTCGAGTAAAGAGCGAAGGCGTGCAAAGCATCCCATTGACACACTGAGGCAGGCAGGGTTCTGAGCTGAGTCCACAACGTGGGCACCTCTGCGGAATTCCGCCTTTTTTACGGGCCGTGTGAATGGGCCTTGACCGATTACATTTGTAGCACAGTAATGACGGTTAGGATGTTTGTAGCAAATTAATATCTGATGTAACAGTTGGCAGCACAGAAGTAATGGATTTAATGGTAATGCATTGAGGTCAATGAGCGACATCTGTGGTATTTGCAAAAGTAATAATCCTCATTATTCAAGCGGGTGGCAGATAAGTAAGCAATAGAGGCTGGCGTCTGTGGCACCTCTCACCCATCCTTACAGTAGTTGGTACCGGGAGTGATCGCTGAAGCTGCCGCGTGTCCTCGTGGGGAGGTAAGACAAGAAGAAAAAAGGGGCCAGGAGGATGGTGCCTTGTGTAATCCTGTTACTTGTAGGTGTGTAAACTAAAAGTATAGGTGGTGTCCATTCATTCACAAAGAAATATCTGGGTACGGCACTACACGTGTATCCAAACCGGGACGCTAAGCACACTGTTCGGCATACGTTAAAAAATCAGACTTTCAGGGTGGTGCTCTATGTTATAGTGAGTTCAGTCACAAATTAACAGCATGACGAATATAAGAACATGGCACTCACCATTAGAAGTCTTCTCAATTTCTTTATTTCAATACATAAAGTTATAGTGCAGGTATGCAAGAGGACGCCTCAGCGTTCACAGCGACGGCTGTTTCATGCCTATCCGGCACGGCTGCGCAATGACGTCTCACGTATGTCTATGTCTTAAATAATTTCATTACTCAATGACGTAGACAAACAAAAAATATAGTGCAATTAAAAAACATTAAAAACAACTATACAAAGGCATTGAATGAATTTCTATCGTTTAACCCCGCTGGTCCAGTTGCATTAAAATCAGATAAGCTTCTCGTCTTAATAAAAGAGTATGCCTATCTCCACCTCCTTCCGGTGTATGAACACGTTCCAGTCCTGCAAACTTAAGAGAATTTTTGTCTCCGTTATGCGCTGAGTTTATGTGTTCTATAAACCTTGTTGAGCCTTTTCTGGTAATAAGGGAGTGAAAATGTTCCTTAATTCTATAGTATAATTTTCTTTTTGTCTTCCCTATATAATACCGTTGTCATGGGCAGATTATTACATATACTACATAAGTAGTGTGGCATGTTATCAATTGCTTGATATCCCATTTTTTGCCCCCTAAAGTTATGGTATTAGTAACAAAGTTGTAATTACATACTGAACACTGCATGCATTTCTTATTGCTTTTCGGTACAATTTTATCTAACCATGTTAAGTGATTTTGTGTTTGGGCTCCAGTTGTCTGGTTTCTACGTTGTGTGATCAATGGTTTTCGTTGGGCTACCTCCTTCAAAATGGGGTCATTTTTTTAATAGATACCAGTTTTTGTAGATAGTACGTTTTATATGTTCGCTTAGAGGGGTATTTTTAAAGGGAAAACAAAATCTTTTTTTCCTCTTTTGTTTTTTTCTATTGTGTAGTAATGACTGTCTATCTTCTCTGTTTTTTCTACAGCCTTTCTCAAAACATCCTCCGGCTAGCCACGACTTCTCAGTCTATCTAGCAGGTCATTGGCTTGCACAAGGTAAGTTTCGTGCCTGCTGTTAATTTTTTTCAGTCTAAGCAATTGTCCGTAAGGTATGGCTTCCTTTACACTATCCGGGTGTGAACTGTTATAGTGCAGCAAGACATTACGGGATTTATCTGTAATCTTCACAGTGATATCTAGGAACTCTAGACTATTTCCTCCGAATTGCTCCGTAAAAAACATGTTCATTAAACTTACCTTGTTTAGATGTTCAACGAAATCGGCAAATTCTACATCATTTCCTTCCCATACAATGCAAACGTCTTCCATAAAGCGAGCATAATATTTAATTTTTTTGTAAGAATGGGTTATTAGAGGAAAAGATGTAGCGTTTTTCAAAAATAGCAAAAAATAAATTTGCATAAGAACAAGCTACGGGAGTACCCATCGCTGTACCAGTTTGTTGGTTATACCAATCATTTTTAAATCTAAAGTTGTTGTTAGACAGTATAAATAATAAGGAATCACAAATAAATTTTCTAAAATTTTCTGATTTTTCCGTGCTCTTGAGGAATTCGTCAATCGCCTGCATACCCGCATCTTGTGGGATGTGGGTGTACAGGCTCTTGACGTCAAGAGATACTAAACTGTATGTTTCTTTCCACTCAACATGTTGTAGCGACTGTAAGAACTCAGTTGTGTCCTTAAGGTATGCTGGTATATGAGGAAGCAGGGGCCGTAGCAGCCAATCGATATATTTGGAGAGGGCCTCGGTCACCGAACCGATACCGGCCACAATTGGGCGGCCTGGGGGTCGGTCAGTGATTTATGCACCTTAGGCAAATAATACCACTTTGGCTTTTTTGGTGCTGCAGGATACAGTTTATCTGCGGTCTTTTCAGACACTAAACCTGTGTCTACTGCTTTCCTCAACAGGACTCTAAGCTTTCCATGGTTTTAGCTGTTGGATCTTTTTTTAATTTTTTATATATGTTAATATTACTTAACTGTCTATAAGCTTCATTTTCATATTGGGCTTTAGATAGGGCGACCGTACTGCCTCCTTTATCTGCTTTTTTATAATAAGATCCGGGCGCTTTTTTAACCATGCAAGAGTTTTGTCTCTTTTTTTGATAGATTTTTAGTGGCTTTTGGGTAGACAAGACACCTTACATCTCTCATAACTGTCTTTGTGAATAAATCTATTGAACCACCTGGCTCGACTGGCGGGCAAAAGGTAGAACGATTTCCCCCATCAAAATATCTCTGATTACATTGTGAATGTGTCTCGGCGGAAAACTACCGATATGATACTCGGATAGAGGATTGCTTCTCTCCAAGTGCATTATTTTGCATTTGGACACATTAAACTGCACGTTCCATTGTTTTGACCACTTATCTAGCAAAGCTAGATCATGGGCTGAGAGGAAGCGCGGTAAGAGCGGTAGTACTGGATGAGTGCCGCATCATCTTTACACTATATGTGTTGATACTTAAGCACTGTTGAATTGGCTGAGCACCATCTAGGAGTGACCAGTGGAAAGATATACCCCTTCCGTGGAGTGGCTAATCCGGTGACCCCCAGTAGAGACTTAGCTGATTCCGGGAAGGTGCGAAGGTACGTTTGGTTGGAATAGAATAACTTGTTTTTATTTTGCACCAACCCCCTGCCCGTAACAATGTTTTTACTTCCCAGACAGACTTCTCCTTTAATACTTGAAAGGTAAAATTGAGTTCCATTAAATTCATGTTTTACATGACTCAAAGAAACAAAATACTAATTACAATCTTATTCTTCGTATAGTAATCATTTCTATTCAGACTAGTACTCTGCATTTTGTGCCTTTCTATGAAGTTACCTTCCATTCTACTCCACACATTTCTATGCAGCTTTTTGTTTGGAATATAAAGCTACTTTTCTTGTCCTACGAAATGAATTTCGGTGGTCATTTCCTCTACTGTACTCAACACCGAGACACAACAAGATCAAATGGCACTTGATATAGAATGTAATGAATTGAATTCCAGTATGTGTCTGTTGGTTTAAAAAGAGTGTAGCAGAATTTCCAGCACACTATATAAACTCAAGTATCAGCTTGCTTTGATCAAAAAATCTCTGTGTTTTGCCAACACACCTGCACAAACCTAGGGTTATCAAGGACAGTGTGATATTTAATATCTTCTAGAAGGAAACCAATCATTGTTGGGTTAATGTTACAAAAGAGCTATGCAATCTAGCGCCATGACTGATCATATAGAAATAATATTCTCAAATATAAGTGAAATGAAACATAACATTCACCTACAGTTTTCCATTCCTTGCTAGTTAGAGATAAATTAAAGATGACTTAGGTACATTAGGAACGGACCCGGCGCAGCACCAAGTAAACTTTTGAAACAATGTAATCTTTCTGTACTAAAACGGGGTTGTTGGCAAATAAAGAGGGCCTAAAAGAGCTTGTTATCAGACCCCCATACAGATTTTATTAACCCTATATATGTGACTGATACACTGTGGAAAGTAGTTGTCACTTTTGTTTGAAGTTTTATACTGATAAATCAATAAAATAAATAAATAAATAAATAAATAAAACAGGCGAAGTGAGTAACTTCAGTTAGTTTGTGACTGTGGCACTTGCCAAGTAAGGGCCGGTTCACACTGAGCAAACACGGCGCAATTCCCCAGAGGAGCTCTCCGCCGCGGAATCCCGCCGTGCTCAGTGTGCTGCTTTAAGTGAATGGGAGAGCGCGCGCCTGTCCGCTGCCGCCGCTCTCCGCTCAAAGAATGAACATGTTCATTCTTTGAGCAGACAGTAATGCGCTCTTCCATTCACTTAAAGCAGTACACTGAGCGCAGCGGAGAGCTCCACCGCAGAATTGCGCCGTGTTTGCTCAGTGTGAACCGGCCCTAGGGGTATGTTTACACTGAACAAAATCAGGGGAATTCTGCTTGCCTCAGTGTCAAACAGTGTCTCTATAGGAGGGCTCATGCACCTCCGCTCTCCACTGCTCTCCTCGGCTCAAAGAATTGACATATCTGAAAAACTTCAGAACCGGACTGGAGAATTTACAGTCGCCGCATACAGTGGGGAGAGCTAAAAAACGGCTGCATCCCCGTCATATGTGGTGACCGTATAAAGGGCAGAGCAAGGCTGCAGGCATCCAGGGTTTGGAAAAAAGAGTTACAGTAGAGCATCGTTGTGCCCGGAAAAACACACCTCTTTTACTTGTCTGGCCCACCATTGTATCCGGTATTACTGTACCTCCTTCTCTGCCTCTCAGATCTCACTGCTGTCAGATGCTTTTACAAATTTTTATTTGATGTGCATTGGAAAAGGGGTAGTCTTATATGGCGAGTATATCTCAAACCCTATGTTTTAACTGGAAAAGTTTGGGGTCGTCTTATACACACTTGGGGGCATTTATTAAGTCCGGCGTTTTTTACGCCGGACTTAAAAATGCCCCCGCAGCTCCGGCGCTACGGAGATTTATGTAGAGGCGCACTGCCTCTACATAAATCCCGTGCGCGCCGGTGCGCACCGCCGAAAACCTACGCCAGCTGAGGACTGGAGTAGGTTTTCGGCGTACATGTGGGCGGAACGGATGGTAAATCGCACGGACTCTGAGTCCGCCCACTACACGCCCCCTTTCCGCCCCCCTGGCGTACTCGGCGAAAAGTGCCGATTCGCGAACATTTTATTCGCAAATCGGCCATTTGCTTATAAAATAATATGCAAATTGGCACTTTCCGCCGAAAATCATCCGTTCGCCGGATGATACATGTGGCCCTCAGTCTGTTATACCGGTAAAAAATTCTTATATATATGTGTGTGTGTTTTTGTACTCTTTTGATTAATTTGGTTTTTTTCATCTACCTGGGTTAGTAGGTCAAACTATAAAGAAATATAAAAAGGTTTGAAAACTTTCACAAATCCCCTCCCATATTTTAACATAGTACGTTTCTCTAGCTCTTACATAATCCTCATGGAGAAAGATTGTTGTTTTTTCACCCTCCAAATTAGTCTTCAGCAAAAATCAAGAAAAATCAAGGAGGTCACAAGATGCCCTAAGGCAATACTTAATGAGAGGACGACTTTTCTTCTAATGTTTAAGGTCAACTTTAATGAGCTACAAATAATAATAATAATAAAAAAGTGTTTTCTACAAGAGCGATAAAACTGGTTTCTGAGACATGATGTACAGAAGTTGTGGGACCATGACCTAAATCCATTAAATAAAGATCATCCCCCATCCAGCAGTAGATTGGATTCCTTCCTAGGGGAGTGAAAGCTTGGTTTACAGATTTAGAAAGTTTTAGCACCAATTTTCAGTGACCTGTACTTAGCTTTGTGACATTGTGGTCAGATGCCTGTTATTTGTGTTGTCATGAGGCAAATTTTGTCAGGTCACAAGAGACCTGATCTGTCAAGGGTAAAGTCTAGTCTGTGTGGTGGGAGGAGGACGATTATGTCAGGTCACTGAAGAATGCCAGCACTTTCTTCATCCATAATTATCCTAAATATAATATAAAAAACACTACTCTGCACAGTTATATCTACTTAGTAACTTGTGTAAATCTGCAAAGGGATAATCTGAATTAGACATAATAAATAAGAATTTTACCAACTTCGGTTTTTATAATGTTAGAAGACATGGGATCAGTGCCGGACTGAGTTAACTGGGGCCCACCAGGGAATTTGATTCTACATACGCAAGATATACCCAGCACCAAACCTTTCGTTTGTGACCAGCTAACATCAGCCCATTGCTAGTAACTTGTTAGTCACTCGATGCAAACCGCACAGTGTATCACTTAAGTTTCTTGAAAGGAGAGGTCCCATGAAAGAAACTGGGGGATTATATGTCATCCTGAAGCTGCTAAACAGGGATGCAGACCTCCTGCTTAGAGGCCCACCAATGGATAGGGCCCACTTGGGGATTGCCCTGCTCCTCTGTGGGCCAGTCCGAGCCTGCATGGGATAGTAATGAATACTGCAAGTCTGGCTTTGTACTTGGAAGTAGAAATCTAATCTTACCACGCTAGCCTGACATATCTTAGTATGTAGTAATATTAACCCCTTCATGGCCGAGCCCAAAATTACCCATATGACCACATCAATTAAAATTTTTGTGGTTTTGCTTTTTCCTCCTTGCCTTCTAAGAGCTCTAGAACTTTCATTTTTCTATCTACAAGACCATGTAAGGGAACAAGTGTACTTTGTAATGGCGCCTTTCAATCAATCATACCGTGTATGATGGAACCCCGAAAATATCATTTATGAAAATAAAATTTGGTGGAATTAGAGAAAAATGCAATATTGTAACTTTTTTTTTTTTTCGGGAGTGGGGGGGCTTGTGTCTTTGTGATGCACTTTACGATAAAAGTAACATAATACCATTATTCTATAGGTCAGTTTGAACACAACAATATGCAGGTTTACATAGATTTTCTAATGTTTTATTTTTTTATGAAATCAATGTTTTTTTTTAAATAATTATTAGTAAAATTGCCCTATTGTTACTTTCAACAGTTTTATTTTTTGCCTATGGGGCTGTATGGGGTGTAATTTTTTGTTTCATGATCTCGTTTTTATTAATACCATATTTGTGTAGATCGAACGTTTCAATCACCGTGGCACCAGCATCCCTTTTTTTTAACCCTTGGCTGGGTTCCCGCGTATGGCGCTGTTCTTTTCCCGGGCACCGGCCGTGGGTAAACCACTGGAGGCGGCCAACCCCCAGTGGCAGGAAACCCCTGCCCCTCTATGATGCAGCTCCATTGATTTTAACCATTTTATCGATTTCTCTTTGGCCCGAGCCGAAGATTCTTAGCTTGTATTTCAGCTCGGTCTGATTGAAGTGAATGGAATCTACGACATACAATCTTAGCACACGTGTGGTGCTGTGCTTTTTAAAAACCTAAATAACCTCTTTAGGGTTATGTTCCCGTTATCATGATCATTATTTGCAGCCATCAATATTAACAGATGGACGTCTTTTCCCGCTATGATCTCTTAGTGGGTACATAGCTAAAATTTTGAAATTAAAAACTAATATAAATGAAATGGAAAAGGAAAGGTTTTTTTTTTGGAGAACATTAATTAAAAACATCTTGAAGGGATGTCTGTCAAAGATTTGCCATTTACTAGAAAAAATCTTCACGTCTTCCCTCTCTGCAGAATTTTTTATGTGTTTTTCCAAACAGAAGCCTGTGATTCTTAGTTGATAGACAGCTGATATATGTGTGTATTTCTGTTTCCAGGGAGATTTAGCAGAGCCCTACAAGCTGTTTTAAAACACATTAGTAGACTCCAAATTCTATTTCAAATCCAAGTCTTGTTACAAATTTATGTGTTTAACAGAAGTAGGAAGGAAAAATATAATGGGTATAGTAAAACATTTACATTCCTGTCACAAACTGTGCAAACACATCTGTTCAAACTGCTAAAAGTAGTTATGGCACTGCAATTTCCAGAGTTTTCTCTTCGTTTTTTGTTGGATTTCCAAGAATATTTAAAGGTTCTGGCACAGGCGTACTGAGAAATGCGTCCGTCTTGCAAGCGTATGACCTGACATGAAGGGGACACCCCAACATGTGCAATAATTTACAACGTAATAATCAATACTCCAATCCCACCCTGTAAGGTGCAGAGGAACATGATGAAACCACTTGCCTACTGGCACAGATATTTTATAGAAATAACATTGCCGCTCTATGGTCCATCTTATGACTTATGTGGTCTGAGGTTTGGCAGTTCCTCATTATGGCTTCCTTCGTTTTCCAAGCAAAATGTAATCAAGAGACTACAAGAAACATCCTCTGCTCAGCTTATGTATGTAGTCTTTATTTTATTTTTAACACCAAGGAACATTTGCTGTCATTGCCGATAACTACTGTCAAGCCTTCTCTGTCCACTGTATGCCTTTATTTTATTTGTTATATACTATAAAAGAAAATAGAGGTTGTTTTTACAATTTATTGGCATAAGTCATGAGTCTCCAAACTGCGGTCCTCCAGCTGTTGCAAAACTACATTTCCCATCGTGCCTGGACAGCAAAATCCAAAGCTTTAGCTGTCCAGGCATGACAGGAGCTTTAGTTTCACAATAGCTGGAGGACCGCAGTTTGGAGACCCATGGCATAAGTTGTATTAAAGGGTTATCCGGTGCTACAAAAACATGACTACTTTCTTCCAGAGACAACACCACTCTTGTCTTAAGTTTGGGTGCAGGTTTTGTAACTGAATGGAGCTTAATTGCAAACCACACCTGAACTGGAGACAAGAGTGGTGCTGTCTGTGGAAGAAAGTAGCCATGTTTTTGTAGCATTGGATAACCCCTTAAATCTTTAGAAACATATATGGTTCATAAGGTTGAAAAATTAAGTCCTTCCAGTACATCTTAGTATTCTCAATTGTTGATCCAGTTGAAGGCAAAGAACTCAATGACCCATATCCACAATCTAGTATGTACTGAATACTGAATACTTACTAAAAAATTGCATCAAATGCACCTTTTTTAATTCAATCCACCTTTTTGGCAGAGAGTTTTATAGTTTTACCACTCTTAGAGTAAAGGTTCCTCTTCCTCTTTGCAACAGGAGGCGCCAAGCTATTGCCAACCAGTAAGATTAGTATAGTTTTGCAGAGTGTTTTCTTAAGGTTGAATCAACTCTGTGGCCAGACTGCACAAATGATCACTGGATCATTTGTGTGGCCCATATAAATTATTTGTTTTTAGCTGAGCATCTTCTAATTAGATGACACGATGTATGGCCAGGAAGGATAATTAAAGGATTAAAGGAAGGATTAAACAGACGCACAAACAATTTATTCAGGTGAAAAACAAGCATTTACTCATTGATCAACTGATCAATAGCCTTTTTACATGGGCTGATTATTTCTGATGAGCACTAGAAACATTTTACTGATAAGGACCCGGCAGCTCTTTTATTTTTGTTATATCTGTATTGGGATATGATTCTTGATGAAACCATGGATATGTTTTAAAACTCTGTGCCATCTGTTACCTAGGCCAATACATTTTGTCCCTAAGTAAGTCCCACTGTATGTCTAAAGATCATTCTTAGGACTAAAATACCAAAGATTACTTTTAGGTAAGGCCATCAATGTTTCATCATTTGGGATCTGACCACACAGACCCCAGTTGATCTTCACCATTGTTTCCATAGGCACAGCCTTGTACAGACAAGTGTTACTGTTCTTGTGATGGAGGATTAGTCATATTTACTTGATTGAGATTGGGCTGTAGTACCAGGCATACGTACCCATACCCAAACCAGTGTGCCAGTGTGTCAATTGACAAGTTCTCATGTATTGGAACCTCACTGATGAACCATTCATAATCTATTCTTAGGATAGGGCATCGGAGCCTAGGTCCTGGAATACCAATTTAAATGGGTATTCCAGGAAAAATTAACTTTCCTCTGTCCACAGGATAGGGGGAAAGTATGAGATCGTGGGGGCAATCTCTGTATTGGACCCCAGCCGAGTTGCTCCATAGAATTAAATAAAGCCGTGGGTCTATTCATAACAGAGCCAGCATGATCTGGTACGGAAATTGCCGGGGGGGTTTAGGGGTCGGACCCCACTCAATCTTCTATTTTTTCCCAGAATACCCCTTTATTGTAAACCACCTAATAAAGTAACAATGCGGGGTCTACTTTAAAAAAAATATAAGATCTGTAATGGAAATATGGAGTTTATTTCCACTCTCCAAAACCACAAGGGAACAGGTGCCCTGCTAGAAATCCACATCCACTGTAAACACAAGAATTATTTGTTTGCCTAACAAATTCACTTAAAAAAAAAAACATTTTGGAAAATAAATTATATTTAAAAAGGGAAATACAAAGTATTGCATAGGCAGAAGCTGAATTATTTGGGGGGACATAGAATGATGAACGCATCCAACATTGTGCAACCCAATTAATGAGCTGTTTACCGTCTTTAAAAGCACTATTGACCCAGGGAAAGTTTAGAGGAAGTTATGTCTTCTGACTTTTCAGTGTTAATGAAAACAAGCCTTCAAAAACAGCTATCAAAATATATTCAGGAGACATGGGAAGCAATGTTCAGAAGCTAGAACACTACACTGCATTTTAGACAATTGTAGATATACAAATCTTTAACATGGAAACGCGATCCATGGAGGAGGAAATGACAGAGGTAAACCAGAGGTGAGGTGTTAAAGATCATGAGTCCCAACACATCAAGGAAACATGGAGGTTGCTTTTTTTGGTCAAACTCTTGTAAAAAACAAGGATGCAGGATTTCCTGTTTAGGACTTCATTTTAAGATGTTGAAGTTTATACAGATCAACAAACTTCAACTTAAGTGTGGCCATAAATTTCTTGTCATTTAGGCTATTAAACACTCTCGGGGCCATCAACTAAGATAAACACTATATTTAATGCACAGATGAATTCAATCACTGTTTATTATGCTACAATCTTGTTAAGCAGTTCCAACTGGTTAATAAATACTGATAAGGAAGCTGTATTGTTATATAGTCTTTTTCCCTTTTAGGTTTTTTAGCTGAAGGAGAGCTTTGTGCTTTGATCTTGTCTGTACGAATACAGCTTGAAACGTTTGTGATGTCCTTTGTTTACTATCAAAAATAGAATTTTATATTTTATGGTAATTCTACCCATTTATTATGTTTGTTTATCAATACATTTTTGTGTTTATTTAATTTTTTTGTTTAATATTATTTAAATATTTATTATATTTAATCTTTATTAAACTAGCAAATTGGATTTGTGCTCATCATTATCAATTTATTTTATGGGTTGGAGACCAGATAAAATAAGAATGAATAAATAAATAAAACAGAAGGGCAATGTTATGACCTGTTCTGATAAGACATCAGTGCTGCCCTTATGGGTGAAGTTACCACCTCTGCGGCAGAGATTACTCTTTTGGCCTTAAATTCTTCTTCAGTTTTTTTATGCTCTTTGCATTTGACTTTGCTTTGGTTGTCCAGTCCATTTTTTTTAGCTCTCCCTGCACTCATCTTTGCCGTTGCCTTGTTACTCTTTGTGTCTGCTATGCTTTGATGGACAGGTCTCTCTTCCTCTCTCCTTCTGTGTCTCCCTCTGCCTTGACCTATGAGCTTTGTGTCCAGGACTTGATTTCCCTTCTCTCTTTCTTCAGTTTGTGCTCTTGATAGCTTTGTTGCCTTGCAATCTGTATTTCTGGTATCCTGACTTTCATTGCCTTTGTCTGCCACCATTGTACCTTGTTCGCCCTCTCTGTTGCTGAAACGACTTGTCTGACCATTTCATTCTGTGTCTTGTCTTTTGTCTGTACCTTGTCCGTGTTTTTTCCATCTGTCCGTGTTCTTGCACTTATTTTAGACCAGGGACGTCCAGTTGTGGACGGTTATTTTGGGCCTGCTGTGCAAGTAGGCAGGGACAGTGTGTGGAGGTGTTAGTCTTAGGGCCCACTTGTCCTGTCTTTTTATCCACCGGGGGCCTTGACAGGCAACCCAATCATAGGAAACCCCATTTGTCTATTAGGCCCATAAAATTTAAATGGGACACCTGCATGCATGAATGACTGCTCCATTTTTTTTCTTCCCCCACCTTGGTTATTTTTTTTTACCCTTTACTTAGTACTTAAGGAGGGGCTGACACATTGGTTGGCGGAACCCTTTTAAGGGCTGGGTAATCCAAATGGAGGGACTACATCTAAATAGAGGGCCTTTTCCTTATCCCAGCAATACAGAAAGTGCCCCATACCTCAACTCTCCCTGCTTCCCGAATATCATATACTACTTTAAACATACATTTATTTAATTAAATTAACCTTTTTTTTTTAACTTGTTTTAAACTATAATAAAATATCATAATTCTCAATGAAATTATATATTTGCCTGTGTATGTAATGTGTGCCCCAACAGACTAAACTGCTTTTGAGGCCATTCAGAGACCCGAGATCAGATGCACTTGAGCCACTTGAGTGTTGAGCCAGCATTCCCGGTTGAACATAATGCTTGATGCTTGACCTAGTACTTCCTGGTGCAAGGGGAAAAGGTGGCCATACAGTTATCTCCTCCACTCGCCGCAGTAACCTCTTATATATTTTTTTCCATCAATTTTTTTTATATTTTGTCCCCCAAAGGATTGTGTAAATGAAATATACAAAAATTAGAAGGAAAAAATGCTATAGGTTTCTACAAGAGAACTCTGGCATTATGCCAATTGTGGCCATACTGGAAGAGTTCCAATGTGTCTTGTACAAATCTATTTAATTTTTTCCATGTAATTTTTCTATATTTCATTTATACATTCCTTTAAGGGACAAAATACAAAATACTATATACAAAATATAGAGACATGTCGAAAGTTTTGATCGGTCCGGATCTCAATGTTCAGACCCGTACCGATCAGTAGATAGAGCTGGGAGGGGACCGCAGCTGCAACATGTCCTCTCATGGCCCTTTATCATGTGATCAGTCGGACTTATAATGGAGCTCTATAAAGCCTGACTGATCAGTCGGACTGATCATGTGACACAGAGGCAGGAGAGGGCACGATGCAGCGCATCTATCTCCTGATCGGTACGTGTCTGAACACTCAAACCTGGACTGATCCAAACTTTTGACATGTCTCTATGACATGTCAAAAGTTTTGTGAAATGACTTTGACACTTTAAGACATTTTGTGCCCCACCCACACTATTTTCTCTCACTGGGTGGTGCCAGGCCCCTTTGTAGCATGTGACACCTGAATAAGAGGAGGCTTGAGAAGTGTAAATTGATGAATTATTGCAGACATATTTTGCTTTTGGAGTACTTCATACATATACAGGCTCACTTGTGAGTTTAGTCCGAGCCTAATTTCATAATTTCTTAAGTTGCATGACAAAGATAACAATGAGAATAATTATTTTAATTCAAGTGATAAAATGGTTGTAAAATATCTCATTGATTAGGTATTAAAAGACTAAGTAAATACCAGCAAAACTTTATGGCAGAAGGTTTAATATTATTTTAATCTGTGTGTAATGTAATAACAATGACTTCAGACTACCACCCAAGTAGTAAAGGGAACAGTTAAGTTAAATGTAAACATCTCTTACCTTCTAAGCTGAAGGAATGGATGATGTCTTGCAGAACAGCTACTGTGGGCTCTTAGTACCAGATAATTTTACAGAGTAGTTTGATAAAGCATGCTGAGATAACATTCTCCAGGAGAAGCATCAACACACTGAAAGGAGCAAATTAATCAAGAATTAATGGTCTTGCTTCTGACATATTCAAACTATTGTAAGACCCCTTATGCTTATCACATATCCACTGGATAGATGGTGGGGGTCTGACTGTGATCCCAAAATACAGGGTCCTAAGTGCCTCTGTTTGAACGGCACACTCAACTCTGCCATTCTTACTCTATAGGACTGGTAAAGGTAGCCGTGTACTGTAGTTTGCTATCTTTGGCATTGGTGAGAGTGTACATATTTACTCACTATTTAATTCAGATAGCGCCATTTGGTCATATGGTACCCCCTAGTCTCATGACGGGTACTGTTGACATGTCAGTATTTTTAGAAGGCCAGTGACTAGGGCAGCAACTTGCCGTGCCAAAAAGTAGCATTAGGCCTGCTTCAGTGTCTCTCCTGACCTCCCGCTTTTATCTTGTAATGAGTGGACCCTTCTACCATACAGGCTTGTTTGGGTACTAAGTAAAGACCCCCCAAGAGCTTAGAGAAAATTGGATTTATTCCCTGGATAGTTCAGTGGATTTGTGGTTGGCTGAAGGATAGATATCAGAGGGTTGTTGTTAATGGTGTATATTCCGAGCAGAGACCGGTTACAAGTGGTGGCCACAAGGGTCTGTTCTGCGTCCTATTTTTGTTTTTATATGTTTGTGACATAGGAGAAGGTTTGGTAGGTAAGGTTTATCTGTTTGCTGATGACACAAAAGTGTGCAATAGGGTTGATATTCCTGGAGGTGTCGGTAATATGGAAAATGATTTAGCGTTGCTAGATAAGTGGTCCAAACAATGGAAACTGCAGTTCAATGTTTCCAAATGTAAAATATTGCACTGAAATGGGCAGGAGGAATCCTCTATCCGAGTATCATATCGGCAGTTCTGTGTGTTCAGAAGTGAAGGATTTAGGAGCAGTGATTTCTAACAGCCTTGAAATAAGCCACCAGTACAACCAGGCGGTGGGGAAAGTTAATCATATGCTGGTCTGTATATTTATAATGGTATGCTGGGCTGTATGTATATAATCGTATGCTGGGCTATATAGCTAGAGGTATAACCAGTAGGAAGAGGGAAATTGTGATCCCGCTGTATAGAGCTCTAATGAGACCACATCTGGAATAATGTGTCCAGTTTTGAAAACCTCACTCACAAAAAAGCCATTGATAAAATAAAACAGGTCCAAAGACGGGCTACAAAAATGGTGGAGTGTGTCAGGCATTAAACATTGGATGTCCCAGATGTGCTTGATTAAATTCAGGTGTGGGAAACGCGCAGGCCCTTCTATAACATCAATACCTTCATCATGCAGGAACTGCACACACTTTAGCCACATGAGGCTTATCATTGTCATGCATCAGAAGCAACCCAGGGCCCACTGTACCTGCATATGGTCTTACACTGGGTCTGAGGGTCTCATTCCGGTACCTAATGGCAGTCAGGGTACCTCTGGCAAGCACATGGAGGGCTGTGCGGCCCTCCAAAGAAAAATTCCTCCCCACAACATTACTAGCCAACTGCCAAACCAGCCATGCTTGAGGATATTGCAGTCAGCAGGACATTCTCCATGGTGTCTCCAGATTCTGTCACATTTGTCACATGTGCTCAGTGTGTGAACCTGATCTCATTCATGAAGAGCACAGGGCACCAATGTCAAATCTACCAATCTTGGTGTTCTTTGGCAAATATCAATCACCTTGCAGGGTGTTGGACTATAAGCACAACACCAACTTGTGGACATCCCCCTCATGGAGTCTGTTTTTGACAGTTTGAGCAGACACATGGATATTAGTGGCCTGCTTGAGGTCATTTTGGAGGACTCTGGCACTGTCTCCTCCTTGCACAAGGGAGTTGATAGCGGTCCTGATGCTGGGTTGTTTCCCTCCTACGACTCCATCTTCCTCTCCTGGTATCTGCTCCATGCAATGGACACTGTGCCGACAAACACATCTAACCTTCTGGCCACAGAGTACATTGATGTGCCATCCTGTATGAGCTGCACTACTTGAGAAACTTCTTTGGGTTGAAGACTCCACCTCATACTACCTCTAGGGCATGGGTCTCAAACTCAATTTACCCAGGGGCCGCTGGAGGTAGAGTCTGGGTGAGGCTGGGCTGACTGAGGGGAGCAGGGGGGTGACAGAGGGGAGCTGAGGGTGACACAGGGGACTGGGGGGAGCAGGGGGGTGACAAAATGGACTGGGGGTGACAAAGGCGACTGGGGGTCTCTGAGAGGGGACTGGGGGGTTCAGGGGGTGACAGGGGACTGGGGGGAGCAGGGGGTGACACAGGGGACTGGGAGTCTCTGAGAGGGGACTGGGGGGTGACAAAGGGGACTGGGGGAGCTGGGGGTCACTGAGAGGGGACTGGGGGGAGCTGGGCACACACCCCTCCTCCTCTCACCCCCGGCACTGGCCCTCTCCTCTCAGACGCACATGCAGCTCCTCGATCTCTGGAGGAGGAGGCCACGGGGACTGCACTGCATCCCCCAATCCTGCTGAACAGCCCCAGGACTTGCAGCGATGTGATCACCTTGCAGTCCCTGCGGCCTCCTCCTCCAGAGACCGGGGAGCTGCATGTGCAGCAGGGACCGCCGCCGCACACCTCCCCTCCCACCACTGCCGCCGCCCACCTCTCTGTCGTCTTCGGGAGGCCGGCCGAACAGCTGCAGCCGTCCCTGATGCCAGCCCCCCTCTGCCACGTCATCAGCTGCTCAGCCGCGATTGGCTGAGCATAAAGTTAAGCTCAGCCAATCGCGGCTGAGCAGCTGATGAGGGCCGCACTTACAGGAAAGCTACCATTGAGGTGGGGGCTGCAAACTAGTGTCCCGAGGGCCGCAGTTGGCCCTCGGGCCGCGAGTTTGAGACCCCTGCTGTAGGGCTAAGAGCAATGACAAAATTCAAAAGTGACCAAAACAACAGCCAAAAAGGATAATAATAGAGAAATTACCTGCACCGTGACTCCTTTAGAGGGGTTGTCTTGCTTATTGACTTGCAGTTGCATTGTGCTGGTTAAGAGTTCTCTCTATTTTTTGCGCAGTCTATCTCAACTTGCATGACCATGAGAAATAAAGGTTTACTTTATGCAAAATATATATATATATATATATATATATGAATGATAAACTGGTATTTCTTTATAATTATGGGGACAATGTTAGTATTAAATACGTTATTTATGGCATCTATTTTCTGCATGGTTAAAAGTTTGACATTTTTAAGTTGCCTTAATTAAAGTGGAACAAGTAGGATTTCATGGTTTTCCATGTAACTTTTCATGGTTGTCAGAACAGTTCCAGTTTATTAAACATATTCATTAAATCAAATTAAATTGTTCCACACCACATTATAATGTAATATAGAACTGCTGGCTGGACAAAGGATCACCATCTGAGGTCAGAATATTGGGCTAGTTTACCTTCCATATGATGCAAACACTCTTCTCTACATCTATGGACATAATATATAAATGACAGCAGGATAAGTCCAGTGATAGCATGGTGTGTGGGTCACCCATCTGTTCTCAATTTTAGTGACCTTATTAGTTATGGTACTTAGCAGATAGGCCTTTATATACGTATCCCTCTCCTTTTTATCTGGCTACTTCTTTTATATGGTCTCAAAGATATATGTATTCTTTCCAATCTAACAGTGCTCTCTGCTGCCACCTCTGTCTGTTTCAGGAACTGTAAGAACAGGATAGGCTTTCTGGTTCAATGTTTTTATTAGGTTTTTTAAGAACATATTACAAAAGAAAGTCTATAAGCACTGCGTAGCGCCAACAGTAAAGTTAACGTGTTTTTACAATAAGCTAACATATGGGTTAACATTTGTTACTACTCTGGACAGTTCCTGATATGGACAGCGGCGGCAGTAGAGAGCACTGTGTCAGACTGGAAAGAATACACTACTTTTTTTTTTTAACCACTTTAACCCTCTACCACCTGCCATAGTTATGATTTGTCTAATGTTTATTTTTTTCTGTAGTGTTCTGTGTGACTGAGGGATTGTGAGCCTTTGCTGACCATGTGCCATAAGTCGCGTCTAAAAACGAGAATGGTCAGTTTCAAATGACAAATTGTCTGAGATTGCCTGAGATATATGATGTGTTGGTCTTATTTCTTTCCTAAAACAAAATTGGAGCAAGACATGGGGTAGACTATACCAAGTTCAAGCTGGTATTGGCGCCAACAGATTTCGCAGCGCTATCATTAAAGGGGTTGGCCACTTTATAGTAAAATTGTTCAGTGTCCGGTTTTAGTAACTGTACTCACTGTATATACTGACAGCAGCTCCCTGTGTACCTCATAGAACTAAAAACATACAACCCTCCTTCAGGCTGTGCTGTCCTGCTTTGTGGTGAGTCTGTCCATAAAATGGCCGGCATGGAGGAGCATGTGACCCTGATTCACCCTCAGTGTTCTCCATTGGCAAATTCAGGCTCAGTGGTGGACACTGGGAGGCGGGACATGGTCACATGCTTCTCCATGTCAGACATTTTATGGACAGAATCACCACAGAGCAGGGCCACACAGCCTGGAGGAGGGGAGTCTGATGTTAGCTTTGTGAGGTACACAGGGATCAGCTGTCAGTATATACAGTGAGTACACTAATACTGTCCTATTTTACTATAAAGTGGCCAACCCCTTTAACTGACCTCCAAACAGCTTTAGCCATCACTCTTAAATAAGCCTTTATTTTATTTTACACAGTCCTTGATTCCATGTCAGCATCTGGTTGGATAAATGGGTTTACTAAGAGAATCTGTTAAGTGCTGGCCAGGGTCGTAGCTTAAGGCTGATGGGACCTGGTGCAGAATTTTAGCTTGGGCCCCCCCTCCCACCATCCCATTCCATCCAATCAGGTGCAGTCAGAGGCCAAAAAAATATGTTATGTCGAATAACTCTAAGGTGATGCCCCCTAATGTGTCACCATGTCCTAATGAACTGTACCACTGTCCCCCTCATGTACTGTATGACTGCCTTTCCCTCATGTATTGTGCCACTGCCCTCTATAATGAATGGACTGTACAATGTCATTCTCTAATCATTGTTTCCCAATCTTTGGCTCTCCAGCTGAAAAACTACAACTCCCATTATGACTGCCAGTAGTGCATGATGGGGGTTTTAGTTCTGCAACCTGGAGTGACACAAACTGCCAAACTACAACACCTATCATGACCTGTCATCAGGGCATGATGGGGGTTGTATTTCTGCAACCTGGAGAGAAACAGACGGCACAACTACAACTTTCATCATGAACTGTTAACACGGCATGATGGGGGTTGTACTTCTATCTTGAGGACTGCAGACTGTCAGTAAATGCTGGGAGTTTTAGTGTTTGCAGCTGTTGTAGTTGGACGGTCCTAGGTGTATTGTACACTGGATGCTTAGTGGGAGATCAGAACACATAATTATGTGGGGGTTAATTGTGTGGGAGTGACCCCAGAACACACTAATAGGGGATACAACAAATATATATATATGTGTTACCATATTATCACCAAGACCAATATAGTAGTTAGGTGCCCTTTTGAGCATCCATATAGTAGATGGGCACCCCTCTGTGTATCTACACAGTAGTCAGGCCCCTATGTGTATCTATATAGTATTCAGGCCCCTCTGTGACCCCATAAAATAAATCAGGTGCTTTTATGCCCCCATAAAGTAGTAATGCCCTTATAATTCTTCCTGGTAGATCACCCAATAAATATTATCACCCATGTAGAAGGCTTGTAGGTAATTCCCCTGCTAGCCCCCCAATAGATAGGATCCCCCATGTAGCTGGCATCCTCTTGATCCCAGTAGGTATTCACATAGATGCCCCACCCCCATAGGTAGTGTCCCCCATGTAGCTGGCATTACCCTTAATCTATTGCTATATTTAGTAGATATCCCCCAGTAGGTAATCCCATGCTGCTCCCACCACCCCCAATAGGTAGCCATTCCCACAGGTATTATCCCCATGTTAAAGGCACCCCCCTTAAAAACAACAACAACAACAACAACAACAACAACAAAGAAACACATACTTACCCAGCTATAGCAGCCCACCATTGTGTGTGTGGGGGGGGTGCTTTAGCAGCATCTTTCGTCACTCCCAGCAGTGACAAGAGGCAGAGGCTGAGCAGAGGCAGAGAGAAGAAAGGAGCAGGGAGAATGCAGCTCCCCCACTCACTATCGCTGCATTCCTCCTCTCCTTAGTAGTTTAGGCTAGCACCGGCATGGCTGAGGCCCCTCCCCCAAGCAAGATCACAGGGCCGTACAGTACACAGTGAGATCTAGCCTGGGGAAGGGGCTTCAGCCCTGCCGGTGCCAGCTTACTACTAAGGAGAGGAGGAATACATTGTCACCATCCCATAGCTAAACACCGTATAGGTACAGCTATAGGACGTAGCATGCGCCATGGAGGGGGAGCTCTGGTACGTGCTGTCATCTGACTAGGTAAGAAGATGACAGCATGTGCCTTCAGTTTCAGTGGCGCAGCAGGCCCAGGACACTCAGACAGTGGGCCCCCCTAGCATACGGGCCCGGTAGCCATGGCGACCGCTGCAACCCCTATAGCTACGCCACTGGTGCTGGCAAAGACAGTGGCTGGTGGAGTCCATTAGGAACTTATCTCCTTTCGCACTTCCTGTACTTTTAGCATTTTCAGTCCACTCTAGAATAAATCTAATAAAGGGCTATCACCTCCTAGGATATCTCATGAATTAACAGAAGGCTAAAATATTAAAATGCGGTTCAGGGAAGAAACAGAGTGCTGCACCTCACACCTATGGCTGATACTAGTGCCCCTAGGCTAAATAAAAAACACATCAGAATTTTGTGTATGAATTGATCAAGCCATACTGCCCCATGTACCTCGTGCCGGTATCTGATACACATGGGTCCCTACACTAAGTCCACACCGTGCCAGTCAGTGGCCACCAACCCCGCAGGCACGCACAGCCAGGGAACGGGGGCCATAGGACGGCCCTGCGACCCCCATGCCACAGGACCAGACCCACAAACACCACACCAGAACCCGGCCAGCACCGCCGGCGGAGAAGGTCGCCCCCAAACAGCACAAGTCTGGATAAGGTATTGCGCTCACCATAGCTGCAGCAAACAGAATGGGAAAAAACAGGAAGGATTAAAACCATGTGCACTCAGGTGTCTCCTGCTAATTGCGGTCATGTGGGTCTCACCAGGAGGAGTGCAATACACGGAGGACCAGAGGACCTGCGCGGTGGTACACGGGGCAATATGGCTTGATCAATTCATATACAGACACTCTGGTGTTGATTTTTAATATAGGCCTAGCGGCATTAGTATCAGCCATAGATGGGATGTGCAGCGGTTCCATTCTCTCCAGTTCGTGTTTCACAGTTCTCCCTCTCTGAACAGCTAGCACTCCTTTATAAGACCGACATGACCAAAATTAGCAGGATATGCCTGTGCTCACATGTCTGGACCCTATGTCTTCCCCATTCTGTGAGAGCAGCAATGGTAAGTGTAATACCATATCCATGCTTGTGTCGTTTGGGGGCAGCCTTCCCGCCGGTGGTGTTGGCTGGGTTTTGGTGGGGCTTTTTGGGTCTGGTCCTGTGACATTGGTGTTGCAGGGCCGTTCCATGGCCTCCCTTCCCTGCACGTGCACGCTTTGCGGGGTTGGCGGTCGCTGACCGACACGGTGTGGAGTTAGCGTAGGGACCCGTGTGGACCAGAGGACCTGCGCGGTGGTACACGGGGCAATATGGCTTGATCAATTCATATACAGACACTCTGGTGTTGATTTTTAATATAGGCCTAGCGGCATTAGTATCAGCCATAGATGGGATGTGCAGCGGTTCCATTCTCTCCAGTTCGTAAAATATTAAAATGTTCTCATATATTGTTAATTTGTAAAAATAAGGTGAATCCTCTCTTATTCGGTAATAAACAGCTGGACCTAGAAAACGATCACGATCTTGACAGGTCTATGAGACTTCCTGCTTGTAGGTCCCAAGGGTCCTTTTACATGTATTGATGTTTGGCCATCAACAGCATTACAAGGCATGATTAATCGCACTGCCGGATTGATCTTATGACCATCACCATTCATTGTTATAGGCTGCAAATCTCCTGTTCACACAGAGAAATGTGCGGCCAATAAAGATGGAGTTTACTTCTGCAGAAAGGACCCAATCCACCGCGTAGCGGGCATTTTTCCGCTCATTGGCTGATAGCTGTAACTTTTACATGGGACGATTTCTGACCGAATGAGCATTTATAGTAATGTAGCCGATAATCGCCCCATGTAAGAGTCCTGTGAGTGGGGAGCAGCCTGTAAATATAGTGAAGGTCTAAGCTGTCTACTTAAGGCTCCATGGACCCCTTTTTTTGCATATTTTTTGCAATGTATTAATGGAGACTCAGAATTCAGTACTCTATTGGATTTTTTGTCACTGATCTCCCTGAGCTCAGTGATTGCTGTGTTTCGTTGGTCTACTCTTCATTGCCCCTGTTAGCCAGAATCCTTCTCCACACTGATGAGGGGCAAATACCCCGAAACAGCTGACTGTGGATGGATGTCTGGCTTTGGTAAACCCTTGTCATGTCCCAATACACGCAACTGAGTTAGACTTTGACACAGAAGGGGCCACCCTGGTATTTCCCAATACTCGCAACTGAGTGGGACTTAAGGGACTACGTATCAGGGTGGTGTGGTGATTCCCCTACTGGGTGGAACCCCTTGGCAATAGGCTTCCTTCCCTGGAGTGATATATGGCTATTCTTGTGTTTTGAGACTCGTAACTGAGGCTCCACGGACCTTTTTTTGCATTTTATTTAAGGCTGGATGTTAGTAACAGAGTAAGCAATTCAATGCCAGACAGAGAACTTTTCACTGGCTAATGGGGTTCATGTAAGGACTCATTAAAAATTGACTCATTTGAAATTTTCCAATTTTGAATTGGTCTCATTGGAGGGAAATTTCTATCTGCTTACACTCTACCTAACTCTAACATTTCACATTGCATTCGTTGTACAGTAATTATAGCTGTCACGATTAACCCTCCAAATTAAATGTTAGTCACTCTTTCTGAGTCCTTTTTCCCTTTGTAGGATTGCTTAATTGACAGTCATTATTTGTGTAATTACAAGGTGAGACCTGCGGGGATCTTGATTACAATGACCACACCGTAAACATTTACTTTTAGATAAAATGTGCAAAAAAACAAAATTCCTACAATGTGCATATATGCTTAACTATTGTACTCCCACACCACAAGTGTATTTTACATAGTAGCTAGGAGTTTTTGATCAGATTGTTTACCTTTACATTTACGAACTTTGTAACAAGCATTTCTTGTAGTAGACATCGCTGCTCTGTAGAAAGTAAGATCTGCTATTTTAAAGAATTTTATTGGCACTCCCAGGATCACAGTGATCTCCATCTAGGCAGCTGCTTTATAAGTCATAGGTCTATTTAGACGGGAATGATTGACATCAGGGAAGTGCAACACACTACCCCATGCTGCTCCCCACTCATTCTCCTGATCAGTGGAAGTCTCTGCAGTGAGACACCCACCGATCAAAACTTTTGAACTGTCAAGGTACTTGGCCAATATATTGTATTACATGTGATGTGACTGCTCAATATATTATGTTACTAAAACAACATAACTCTTAGGGCCCTATTACATCCGAATCAGCCCAAATAGAGAAAACGGCCAGAGACAATGATCAGCTGATGAAACGATCATTGGCTGATAGTTTCTTTTGGTCCAGACCTAAAATCATTGTCCGCCAACCACGCTTTGCTATGTGTAATAGCGATGTGCAGACTACTGCTAACGATTAAATACACTGTTCATACATTACCTCTCCATGCTCCCGGTCTCCTCCCTGCTTTCAACATAGAACCTGGGGGTAGTAAGCCCCCTTGGAGCAAGCCGTGCAATGCTTCATGGATTTATGGTTTGATATTTATTCACCAATAATGTTTTAAGGTTTTTAAAAGTTTAGGCTATGTTCCCACTACATATAGAGACCGGCCGTTCCGTGACCCGGCTGAGTCACAAAACGGCCGGTCTCTATCCGGATCTTCCCGGCCGGTACTTAAGCGGATGATCTTTCGGTCGCAGGGTTCTGATGCGGGCGCATCAGCGCGCACCCGCATCAGAACCTCCCATAGCCCACAGTGAATCGAGTGGCTGTAGCCGCTCGCTTCACTGTGTGCACTGACAGGTTTCCTATGGCTGCAATTCATTGAATTGTGGCCACAGAAAACTGACATGTCAGTTATTTGCGGCCCCGTGCAGGATCCCAGCCGGAGCGCATATGATGTGTATACGCTCCGGCCAGGATGCCATAGAACAGTAGGCATTGTTTGGCCATACTTTTACGTAGTGTGAACATAGCCTTAAACGCTAATTTTAAGGTGAGGCTACATCTAATAGGTGGCCCTGTAGAGCTCTTCCTTCTGGAAATGAGCCAATTGCATACTTCTTTTTCATGGATCATCGCACAGCTTGTATGACTCCATATGTCAGTTTGGAGATCATATCCAACTGAACACAACTTTGTTTGACCATCTATAGTTTAACACAGACATATCAGTCTTTTAGTAGAATTTAGTAGAACTTGCTGCTAGTTTCCCTTTAATCATCCTAATGGTTTGCATTATAGCAAGTGCTTAAAATGCAATTCGCAGCGGTTTAATGCAGAAATAACATATTCTGCTACAGAAGCTCAAACATACACATTATAGAAACTTTTTTAGATGAGTCTGCCGAAACACTGTCACCAATGCCTAAAATGTAGACCCGAGTGGTTGTGTACTGTGCTTTTTTGATATTTCATGGACTGTCCCAGGGTTTATTAAAATAAAATGGAAATCATAACCACATATGACATGTATTTAGCCTGAGGCATGATGATTGTACACGCTCTTTCACTTTTCTTCATCATCTTGGGATTTTCCATTGATCAGGTGCAGCCAACCATTGCCACCCACAGTGAGTACAGGATCTAAGGGCATATGGCCAGTGGCCAAGTAAAATCGCTGTTACTGAGGCACTCACATGTCTCACAGTAGGCTACTTGCTAGATGAACAAAGAGGAGGAGAGATATGTCTAATAAAAGGCCTTGATAGAGTTTCTAGATCAGCTCTACTGCTACAAGGTCACAGAGAAAATAAAATTACACTTGTCCAGCATAAGAAGAGGGGCATTCTCAAAAACAGGAAATACTAGTAAATTCTGATACATTCAGTATTCAGTATGAAATCTAATTTCTTATATTATGCTTACTAAGAATTTCAATGACCTGGTGCTAATACCCAATGACCTGGTGCTAAGCTAATACTCAGTGACCTGGTGCTAATACTTAACACTGTGAGTTAACCCCTTAAGGACAGAGCCTGAAATGGCCTTAATGACAGAGACAAATTTTATGAATATGACCAGTGTCACTTTAGTCATTAATAACTTCGGGATGCTTTTACCTATCCGGCTGATTCTGAGATTGTTTTCTCGTGACATATTGTACTTTACATTTCTGGTAAATTGGAGTCGATACTCATAACAAATCTTTATGAAAAAAACCCAAATAAGGTGAAAAAATGTGAAAAAAATGCATTTTTCCAACTTTGAAACTTCTTTGCGTATACAGAAAGTGGTTATACCACATAAATTATATATTAAATAGCATTAGCAACATGTCTACTTTATGTTGGCGGCATTTATTAAACTATCTTTCATTTTTTTTAGACGATAGGAAGCTTAAAACATTAGCAGCAAATTTCCAAATTTTCAGTAAAATTTCAAAATCAGATATTTTTAGGGACCTGTTCAGGTTTAAAGTGTATTTGAGGGGCCTGTATGTTAGAAAGCCCCACAAAGCACCCCATTTCAGAAACTGCACCCCCCAAACTCTGCAAAAGCATATCCAGAAAGTGTTTAAACCCTTTAGGGGAGTCACAGAAATAAAAGCCAAGTGTGTAAGGAATTTGAAAATTTTAATTTTCTGTGCAGAGATTTTATTGTAATCCAATATTTTTCATAATTATAAACCTATTACCAGAGAAATGCACCCCAATAATTATTGCCCCGTTTCTGCAGTTTATAGAAATACCCCATATGTGGCCCTATTGCGCTATTTGACGCAACCACAAGCCTCAGATATAAGGGAGCGCCTAGTGAATTTCAACGCCTCCGTTATATTTGGTCATTTTTGACTGTACCACTTCAGGTTGGCAGAGGCTCTGGGGTGTCAAAACCTAAAAAACACCCCTAAAGGGACACCATTTAGAAAACTACACCCCTCAAGGAATGTAACAAGGGGTGCGGTGAGCATCTGGACCCCACAGGTGCTTCACAGATTTTCCGAACAATATGGCGTGAAAAAAGAAAAATTTATTTTTTACACTAAAACGTTGTTCTAGCCTTCAATTTTTCATTTTCTTAAAGGGATAAGAGGCAAAAAAAGACAAAAAATGTGTAGCGCAGTTTCTCCCGAGTACAGAAATACCCCACATGTGGCGATAGAGTGCCAAGGGGGCGCAGGACGAGCCTCCAAAGGGAAGGAGCGCCAATTGGCTTTTGGAAGCTGAATTTCACTGAAAAGGATTTCAAGGGCCATGTCGCATTTACAGAGCCCTCGTGCTGCCAAAACACTGGAAACCCCCCACAAGTGATTCCATTCTGGAAACTACACCCCTCAAGGAATCTAACAAGGGGTGCAGTGAGCATATGGACCCCACTGGTGACGGGCACAAATGTGGAACAATGTGACGTGAAAGGGAAAAATTTCATTTTTTCACTTTCATGGCACAAATGTGCCCGTCATCAAGGGGTCCATATCCTCACTGCACCCCTTGTTAGATTCCTTGAGGGGTGCAGTTTCCAGAATGGGGTCACTTGTGGGGGGTTTCCAGTGTTTTGGCAGCAGGAGGGCTCTGTAAATGCGACATGGCGTTCATCATCCATTCTAGCCAAATCCAACCTCCAAAATCCAAATGGCGCTCCTTCCCTTCGGAGGCTTGCTCTGCGCCCACATGGCGCTTTATGTCCACATGTGGGGTATTTACGGACTCGGGGGAAATTGCTCTACACATATTGTGTGTTTTTTTCTCTTTTAACCCCTTGTGAAAATGATAAATTCAAGGCTAAACCAACATTATAGTGTAAAAAATGTAATATTTCATTTTCACGCCACATTGTTCCACATTTGTGCCCGTCACCAGTGGGGTCAATATGCTCACTACACCCCTTGTTACATTCCCTGAGGGGTGTAGTTTCCATAATGGGGTCACTTGTGGGGGGTTTCAACTGTCTTGGCAACACAGAGGCCTTTTGAATGCAACATGGCCCCTCAAAATCCATTCCATCCAAATCCAGCCTTCAAAAACGAAATGGTGCTGGTTCCCTTCGGAGGCTTGCCCTGCACCCGCATGGCGCTTTATGTCCACATGTGGGGTATTTACGGACTCGGGGGAAATTGCGCTACACATTTAGTTTTTTTTCTCCTCTTTTAACCCCTTGTGAAAATGATATATTCAAGGCTAAACCAACATTATAGTGTAAAAAATGTAATACTTCATTTTCACGCCACATTGTTCCACATTTGTGTCCGTCACCCGTGGGGTCCATATGCTCACTACACCCCTTGTTACATTCCTTGAGGGGTGCAGTTTCCATAATGGGGTCACTTGTGGGGGGTTTCAACTGTCTTGGCAACACAGGGGCCTTTTGAATGCAACATGGCCCCTCGAAATCCATTCCATCCAAATCCAGCCTTCAAAAACCAAATGGCGCTTCTTCCCTTCGGAGGCTTACCCTGCACCCGCATGGCGCTTTATGTCCACATGTGGGGTATTTCCAAACTCAGGGGAAATTGCTCTACACATTAAATGTTTTTTTTATCTTTTAACCCCTTGTGAAAATGAAAAAACATGACAAGATTAATGATTTAGAGTAAAAATTTTACAAAAATTACACTAAATGTTGGTCTAGCCTTGATTTTTTTCCATTTCCACAAGGGGTTAAAAAAGAAAATGAACACAAAACGTGTAGGGTAATTTCCCCTGAGTACGAAAATACCCCACATGTGGACATAATGTGCCATATGGGCACAGGGCAAGTCACCAAAGGGACAGAGCGCCATTTAGAGGCTGGAATGGAGGATGGAGGCCATGTCGCAATTACAAAGCTCCTGTGCTGCCAGGACAGTAGAAACCCCCGACAAGTGACCCCATTCTGGAAACTACACCCCATAAGGAATCCAACAAGGGGTGCAGTGAGCATATGGACCCCACTGGTGACGGGCACTTACGTAGAACATGTGCCGAGAAAATAAAAAATACAATTTTTTTCATTTTCACGTCCCAAATGTGGCCGTCACCAGGGGGCCATATCCCCGCTGCCCCCCTTCTTAGATTCCTTATGGGGTGTAGTTTCCAGAATGGGGTCACTTGTGGGGGGTTTCTACTGTCCTGGCCGCACAGAGGCTTTGTAATTGCATCATGGCATCCTCTAATGGGAATGGCGGCCATACCTATTTAGCTGGGGAAAAGGGACAATTCTAATTTATTTGGGGGTATTAGGCCAATTATTAGTTTATAAGGTTGAAAATGACAGGTGTCCATCAAATTCAACCTGTGTTGATCCAGAGGAAGGCAAAAAAAAACCCTCGTAAGGCAGACGACAGTAGCCTCATCACAGGGGAAAAATTCCTTCCCGACTCCATAATGGCGATCAGAATAATCCCTGGATCAACGTGACCCCTGAAATAGGAATAAGGGACAGAATTTAGATAATGTAGAACCCCAGTGACGTGTGGTGCGCCTTGGAGCGATCCAGTATGCAGAGGCCGGGGGGATCAGGACAGGCGTCACACTGGAAAATGTTGTCCTTCCTGATCCCCCTGTTACACCACACTCTGCACTTCTTCTGGGGTCTCCCTTTCTCCAGTGTGGGGGACGTCACCTGGAAAATGTTGCCCTGGTGCGATACGGGGTCCTTCATATCCAGAAGCGCTGGGTCCGCTCCATGGCTGCTAAATATTAGGGCGCTATTACTACTTCTGATATGTTCGGATCGTGCCGCAAGCTACAGGGCAGCGAGAGACCAGAGGAGGGGGCGCTGGTATAAAAGTTATCCCCGTACAGATGGTGACCTTTATCCAGCAGTGGGAAGATCAGTTCCCGGACGATCTTCCCACTAACTCCGAGGATGGGGGGGCATCTGGGGGCTGGATTCGGGTGTCCCTTCCATCATACACTCTAAGGGTACGTGCACACTGCGGAATCGCGACAGATAACCCTTCGTGCATTCCACAGCTGGCACCCACCGGCGGACTGATGCAGGCGCGCGTCTCCACACGTGTCATAGACTCCATTCTATGCACGGGCGGATTCCGCTCTCCGTCCAACGTGTTCATTCTTTGGATGGACGACGGATTCCGCCCGTGCATAGAATGGATTCTATGACACGGGTGGAGACACATGCCTGCATCAGTCCGCCGGCGGGTGCCAGCTGTGGAATGCACGAAGGGTTATCCTTCGCCATTCCGCAGTGTGCACGTACCCGAAATCTGTAAGTGTACCCTAAGGTACGCTCACAGAGTTTGTAGAATTTCACTCCATACCGTCATCTCTTATTGGGACGGTACTGGCAGAAAAGACGTGTCTGGGGGGCAGCGCACACTACGCTACCCCCAGACACGTCACTGGATGATGAGGATGAATGGAGGAAAGAAGGATCCCCCCCATTCATCCTCACTGGCTGTTTCGGTGTCGGAGGTAATAATAACGTATCCCTCTGACGCCGAAAACACCCAGGCGGCCATCTTTATACGGGGATTAGTATATGGGGTATGTAGTGGTGTAGTGTCAAACTTTATTCAATGTAGTGTGGTGTAATGTAGTGTTTTTTACGTGTTTTTTTACAGTAAGTATAAAAAAAAAACCTACGCCAACAAAGGAGTTGCTGATAAATGCCGCACTTATGTGGGGCACTTATAAGCAGACCGTGGCAGTAGAATATAGAAAAAAAACACCCTACGCCAAAAAGCAGGAGTTGCTGATTAGCAGCGCACTTTCGTGCGATGCTGATCAACACTCAGCGGCGATAGGGTGCGGAAAATAGAAAAAAAAAAATTTGAAAAAAAAAAATAAAAAATTCTGAACATCCCTGTAGCTGCTGATAAGTGTATTACACATATCAGCCGCTAGAGGGCAGCAGAGCGCAAAATACGGAAAGAGCCGACGCTGGAGCCGAAAATAGCCGAGAGAAGCCGAACGTGACGTCACGGAAGAAGCCGAAGACCCGAACGAAGACGAGGATGCCGCGAACCCGGAAGACGCCGATCAGGAGCCCGGGACAGGTGAGTAATGTACAAATACCTGCTCTGGACCCCTCGGCTGCCTAGCTGAGGGGTCCAGGGCAGGTATTTACTATATTGTGGGACTCTGATCGCCGTGCCACCGGCCCGATCGCCGTGAATGGCCGGCCGGTACCGGCCGGCCGTTCACGGCGATCGGGCCGGTGGCACGGCGATCACCATTACTTTTTACAGTAATGGCGGTCGGTGCCGTCCTCGGACAGCACCGACCGCCATTTTTTTCCGGGTCATCGGGTCGCCGATGACCCGGAAAGGTTCCGATCGCCGCTATTGGCTGATCTGAATTGATCAGCCTATAGCGGCGATCGTAAGCACGGGGGGTGTTAACCACCCCCCGTGCCGTGAAGCTAAGATGGCCTGCTATGATTTATAGCAGGCCATCTTCCCCGACCGCTGTGTGTGAACACGCAGCGATCGGGGAAACATCGGGCGTAAATTTACGCCCTGATGCGCCAAGTACCAGGGCGCGAGGGCGTAAGTTTACGCCCGATGTCGTTAAGGGGTTAAGTGTTGGCCTGTGTTTTTGTTTTTTGTCTAGACCTAGTTAATTTTGCTTCACGTTTAATTATTTATTTATTTATTAATGGCTCTTTTCAATCTACCATAAAATGAATGCCTAACCCCCAAAATATTAATAGGGTGAAATAGAAAAAAAAAAAAGCAGTTCCGTAAGTTTTGAGAGGTTCCCGTTTAAATAAACAGTTTAAAGAAAAAAAACGACATATTTATAGGTCAGTCCTGATACAATGATGTTTACACAGCTATTCTAATCTTTTACTATTGTTTAACGAAAACTTTTTTTTTTTTTTTGCAAATAGGCATGAATAAAATGACTATTTTGTGTCTCTTATAACGTTTTTGCCATGATCTGTAGTTTTTATGAGTATTATATTTGTATATATATAGGATGCATTGGTCAGTTTTTTGTAATATTTTTAATGCAAAATGTAATTTGAAAAAATCAGCAATCCTGGCGTTTTTTACCGCACTTTGTTTACCCCGTTCATTATGCTGGAACAATATTGTTATATTTTAATAAATCAGGCAATTATGCACACTACGATATGCAAAATGTTTATTTACTTTATGATTTTAACATAATTTTTTTTATAACAAAGGAAAGGGGGTGATTTAAACTTTTATAAGTGGAGGGAGTTTGGCATAATTTTAAAAACTTATTATTTTTTTTCTTTTACACTTTTTAAGTCCTCCTAGAAACTAACTGCCTGAAGCAGACCCTATGAGAAGATTGGCGATCAGACTACCGAAAGTAAGTGGTATACCTCAGGGAAAGTCAGGGAAAGCGTTTGGGGTCCTGATCAGTAAGAGACAGAAGCTGCACCTGTCACTTACACTTATACGCTGTGATCATGGCTCATCAGTCTATTTTGCCTGTAAAAATACAGAAAAGATAAGTTCTTGTCAGAAGATCACCCCATGTCATCACATCTTTTTGCTAGGAATACATTTTGGTGTCCATTACAAGTCTTCAAAGTGCCCCTGTCATTTAGAAAAAGTTATTATTACTTTTTAATGAAAAAAAAAATGCATCTGTGGGCCCCTGTCTTGCAACTGGACAGAGATTGCAGCGAGCTGGGGAGTGAAGCCCTCAGCTGTGCGCTTCTCCTGATTAACTCTTAAATGTACCAGTCTTTTTCCGAGCACCGGCCCATCCCGAAGCACTGGAGGTAGGCCCTGCACCCCTGACTGTGGAAATATCCCCTCCCCTCTATGACATGGCTGCATTGATTCTTATGGAGCTGCGTCACAGAGGGGAAGGGTTTTCGTCACCCTGGGGGGGCACCGAGCCTTCCCTTAGTGCTCGGGAAAAGACTGGCGCTGGCCATGGGAACCTGGCGGAAATTCAAAAGGTAAAAAATAGCAGGGATGTACCTGATAATACATTCACTTTAATGATCAGTGGAGGTTTGACCACCCAAAACTTCTGTAACATGTTAAAAGTTTTATTAAATCCCACTATGTTGTCTTGGGACCACCTTTGTAAGAGCTAAAACAGAGAGTTCGTGCATATTGATAGAAGTTTTCACATTAACCAAACTATTCCAGAAAATAGGTGCCATATAGCAATGGCTTAAAAAAATATACAAAATATCATGACATTCTCAACTCTTCCTTCTCTCACCAATTGAAGGGGAATGTAATTGTAAGTCACCAGCTAAAGCCCATTGTGTAAAACTAGATAGTAAAAATGTGTTACCACATCTCGCAAGGTTGCACTGTCCAAGTGATTCATTCTTTACAGTAAAGCTGATAACCCCGGCCTGTCAAGTTAAGAACCTTCATGATTTTCACCATTGACCCCCATCCTCCACCAGTTCAGCTTTCCGTCAACTGAGAAACAAATGTGACATACTTAAGTACTATAGGAATGCTTACATCACCCACATCTGAGAGAGTTAATTTGGTCAAAATGCACTTTGGCCATGTTTATGTCTCAGATAAGAGTCCTACCATCTTGCAAGTCGCCCTTTTGACCCCTCTTTCCTTGTTCATGTATAGTTAAGAGAAAGTGATACTTAATTCCAAGTCTTTACTTTTGTAAGGTCCCAAAGTGGAATAGGATTTCAGGCCGGCCTTATCTCAGCTATAAACATCCTGTGAACATTCATATCTTGTAGATATCTTTGGGAAAAATGATTAAATGCATACCACCAGGCACAAGGTTAAAGCTCTTGGTATGTAGAACAGCAGGACATGTTAAGCATTTTTTCCAGTCCTTACATTTTTTTCTTTCTTGGATAACTCAGCCAGTTGTAAACTTACATGGTGTTACGGTGTTTTTTAAGGTCTAGACACTCAACGTCGAGCTGTAGAAATGGACTGCTGTACGGATGTAATGGCGTTCATGTGTAAATGTAAAAAAGTATGAAGTGAGGGAGTGGTGTTTAAAGGGAAAATGTAAGATAATGGTTTCTCAACATTGTTTTTAAATAAATTTCTCAATATAGTAGATGACGGAAGGGTTAATGTGTTTCCTTGTGGAAACCAGCATGGTGGTAAAAGGATGCAAAGTAGCTCTCCCCTTGAAGAAAGACAGCTGGCTCTCTAGTGCCACCTATTGGAGGAAGATTGGCTGTATTCTCAAGAAGACATATACCCCCTTGGGTCAACATACCTGCCACCAACCAGTCAGCACCCTGCTCTATACTGATGAAGGGCAAGAACCCTGAACAACTGTCTGTAGAAGTGTTTTCTTTCTTTTGGAGAAGATTCTGATTTGGTCGTAATTTTCTAAAGCTCTTTAGGGCATCAATCATTCACTTACAGGAGAGCTATCTCCAACAGGAGGCGCTAGTTTTACAGCTTTCTTCTAAGGGCCAGTTCACACTGAAGAATCAGCGTTGAATTTCAGCGCTAATTCTTCACTGAAAATTCCGCCTGAAAATATAGTGCAGAGCCAAATTCCATTGAGTTCAATGGAATCTGTGCTCTGCAGTACACACAGTGGAATTTGCGCACTGAATTTTCCACAGGCAGATCTGCTGTCAATGCTTCTGGCGAATTCTACTGGTGGAATTCCATTGAAATGAATTGAGCAGTGAGTTTTTGCTTTGAAATTTTTCAGTGCGGAATCAGCCCAGATTCCGCGCGGAATGCTTGAACACTTTCCTCGCTGATTTAGTGCTGATTCCTCAGTGTGAACTGGCCCTTACTGGAGAAGAAATACTTTGTATACAGCATAGTAGCGGAAGCAGAGCAGTGTTATTCAGAGGTAGAAGAGTTGACGTTTGAAAAATTGTGGTATTACTATGTTTACTGTATTTTTATGTATGATTTTACATGTGTCTGAGTAATTTCCTTTTATATACTTTTCATGATGCTAACATATTCTACAGCATGGTTCAGAATTATTACTATTTTCCTGTCCTTATTTGGGATCTAATATAATTTCCCAGTGTCAGATCACAATAGAAATTGCAGTGTATACAGAATATGCAAACTCCATTGTATTAACTTTTTTCAACTTGATGTGTATTTATTGCACTGACCTTTTGGGTAACTACACATATGAGACAGCCGGTTATTGAGATAATTCACACAGTTTGATGTTTAGACCAACTTAGACCATTATCCAACAACTGTCAACACCTTTCATGACATCAGTGAACATTGATAAACCTTGACCGAAGGCAGATACCTACGTGGGATTATTTGGTCATTGTCAGTTACTGTCATTGGAAAGATGTCCTTGCCAAGTGAAGAGATCTGCATTCCATCAATGGGAGCTCTGACCAACCCATAGATTAAGATGATTGACCAACCCTAAATGATGTTCAAGAACAGTTATCTGAAATCACTTGTGTGGCTAGGTTACTATATATAATTTTTTTAATTATTATCATTTTTTCTGTTCTATATTGACTTTTGCAAGAAAAAAAAATGCTAAAAAAATTGTCTTTAATACCAAAGGGACTAAGGTCACTCTTCACAGAAATTTTCATAAAATTTTGTCTTGTCCTGTTTATCAGTCTGGGGCTCACAACTGTGAATCACCTAATATTGACTGTCAGCCATTAATCATTTAGATTGGAGTTCCAATTGGTTAACATCTCTGGCTTGTGCATTTCTATGAGGATTATAATAATGCAAAAAAAAAAAAGTCGGAGGCACTCACCACGTGAAATGTTCTTTATTAATCAACTCAAGTCAAGACATAAAAAACGGTGCAGCTAGTAGACGGCGGGGACAGCAAGCAACACTAGTATGTGTGACAGCTGTTTCTCGCGCTCATGCGTGTTTCAAATCTTGAGTTGATTAATAAAGAAGACTTCATATGGTGAGTGCCTCTGACTTTCTCTTTTGCATTATTGGATTCCATGGTTTGCTGCCTTTCTAGTAGGAAGAGCACCCTGTTGTTCAAGTTGGTTCGTGGCTTCCAGACTGAGTTGTGCTGTCAGTACTGCTGATCCACTGTGTCTCCAATTTCTATGAGGAGTATTTTGTATATTTTTGGATCTATTTTTCAGTTTTTTGCTTTGCCTTGTTGTGCTCTGGGTCTTATTTCCTTCTTGCTGTTACAGTTTAGAAGAATTAGTTGAGGGTTTTCTATGCAAGGAGAGTTAGGATTACTTTACTGTTAAGGTTAAAGTTCAGGGGAGGTATCTAGGGAAGATTAGAGACAGCTAGCTATTGTAAGACCTTGTATTTATCCCTATATGTTATTTAACGTTTTATTCCTGTTTACGATTGTCATCATTTCATCATCTCTAATCATATATTGAGGAATAGCTAATGTTCTTGTTACCTGCCCTACATACATTGTATATTAATAATGCACGTGCCTATTTGTGATTATATTGTACTACTATAAGTCCTGGGGATATGTGAGTACTGAGAGCCCTAGCAAGGATCCAGGAAAGGCGACCACTATAGTTAAAGCCTAGTTCCGCCATCTAGTGAGCAGCCAGCAGTCTTACACTTAGACACTCCCTTTTGTTATCTATTATTTCAGAGCCTATGGAAAGGAGAAAACCCTAGTTAAGTTTTTCTTAACCCTAAAGAGGATGTACCACCTGGTGCATCCTCTTTAACCTAAACCCACTGATCGAATAGCGCCGGCACGGGAAAGCCGGTGCCGCGGTCTGTTTTTCGAACCGAGGCCCCGTTCCCGTGCACAGCACCGTTCTATGCACTGGAACTGGCCGATGCTCAACCACTGGAGGCTGGCCGGGCCGCCCCCAGTGGGAGGAAATTCCCTCCCCTGTATGACGCGGCTCCATTCATTCTAAGGGAGCCGCGTCATACAGGGGAGGGAATTCGCTCCCACTGGGGGCTGCCCGGCCCGCCTCCAGTGCTTGAGCACCGGCCGGTTCCGGTGCATAGAACGGCGCCGTGCACGGGAGCCGGTCCTCGGTTCGAAAAACGGACCGCGGCACCAGCTTCCTCATGCCGGCGACGTACGATCAGTGGGTTTAGGTTAAAGAGGATGTACCAGGTGGTACATCCTCTTTAAGGAACAATCCAAACTAAGATTTCTCATCCACATAGTATATAATTATTTCTACGCACTGACTTTATGGCATGTAAGAGCTTGGTGCAATTGGAAGTACATTGCCAGGAACATTCCCATGCAAACATACAAAATTTTTATGACATTTTCTATAGTTGGATTCTAACCCAGGAAGCAAAAGATACAAGAGAAAGAAGGAGCATTAACTATACAGAGGACTGCATTCCATAGTTAAATTTGTAAAAAAAAATAAAAAAATGCAGAATATATTTACTTTAAATGAATTGAGTTTTTATATTAGAAATTAAATGTTTAAAATTAAGATGTATGTGATTGATAAATGGAAAGGAACACATTTTCTGATACTGATTTTCCAAAAAGTCCTGTATGACAAACTTTATTTTTTACTGCTTGTTCAGAAAAAAAAACTCTGTGCCTAGTGACGGCCAGTAATTTGAAGGCATTTATTTTTGTTTCATAATAACACAGTGTTAAGTTATTTAAAGAGGGTAGAAGAGAGAGACAGGAAAAAAAGGGAAGAGCGAGACTTTGAGCACTCAGTTATTAGACAAAGGTGGAGTCCTTAACTTGAAGCTTTTTTTTTTTCATCATTCAAAAATTTCAAAAATTACTTCCTCTTACCCTTTGTATATAAGACTTCCCAACCCATTTTTACAATCAGGTATTATTATCATTTTTAATCATCTAATTAATATGATCAGAGTACAATAAGAGTAAAGGTTTTTTTTAGACTGTTAGATACTTTAAATTGAAAAAACAAACAAAAAAACAACAACTCAAGCCTACATCTAAATAAAAATTACTTATTTTACAATGTCCCCATGCCATTTTGTAGAGAAGGTGGCAAGTGGTGGCACATGAACCCCAGCATGCCACTATAATATTTAGTTGAGTATTATTCCACAAACCATCTACTATTTTAACAACACATCAAAGGGGCTATCCAGCAAAAATCTTTCAAATGAACTGGTTTCAGAAATTTATATAGATTTGTAATTTACTTCTATTTAAAAATCTTAAGTCTCCCCATAATTATCAGCTCCTGTGCGTCTTGCAGGAAATGTTTTATTTTCAGTCTGACACAGTACTCTCTGCTGACATCTCTGGCCGAAACAGGAACTGTCCAGAGCAGGAAAGGTTTTCTATAGGGATTCCCATAGAAAACAGCTCCTGCTCTGCACAGTTCCTGTCTAGGTGGCGTGGAATCAGGATGCACTATGGAAATACAGCAAATGTTGTGATGCACTGGGTAATGTTCTCGGGCCTTGCATTCACATATATCACTCTCCTCATCACCTCCAATGAAGGTTGGAAGTAACTCCAGTGACTTTAGTATCTATGATGCTTTAGAAATCTATTCAAAAGCCTCATATGTAAGCAACATGGCTGGATATGCAATAACACCTCAAAATATTACCCGTTCCTTAAATCCCAAACTGTAAAGTCTTCCTATTTTCCTGTCATTTTTAGCATCCTCCATTATATAACTTAAAAAAAAGAGGCAAAATTAGTTTTATTAAGTTACAGAGGTTCGCTATGGTCCAATGATTTTGAAATTGTAAGCTGTCTTTACCCATTGAGTTTCTGTTTTTGCACATCTGGCAGACATCAGTCCCTGTTCCAGTTTATCTCTCAATCCAATTTCTCTTTCGCGGGTACATACAAAACCTAATGCTAATAGGAAGCCAGTTAAGCTGCCAGTACATTTTCCGATTGTTAGAAGAAACTAAAACATTGAGGAGAAAAAATGCCCATATAAACACAAGAAGTAGGTAATAATTCTATGCAGAGAGTATGACGAGTACCCATGGTTCCAGACCGTCCAAGTTCTGGGTATACGCACCATCTATTGTTTCTTGCTCCGTATGAAGCACAACAAAATGCACACCACCACAGTGAGCAACGGGAACACTGAAATTAAAATGACCCCCCCTGAAAATATAACTTTTTTATTTTGTAGATGTTAAAAAGGATGTACCATCAGGTACACTCTCTATAAAATGACACATGAATCGACAGCGCCGGCACGGGTAAGCCAGTGCCGCAGTCCTTTTTTTAAACCGCAGCCCAGTTCCCGCGTACGCCGCCGATCAATTCATGGTTACCGTGCCGGGTTGAAGCACTGGAGACGGGACAGCCCACTCCCAGTGGGAGAAAACTCCCGCCTCTCCATGATGCGGCTCCATTGATTCTAATGCATAAATGTGAGTTATGCACCAACCAAATTTACTTTATGATACCAGTTGATTAGAAAACTTTTTTTTTTCAAGGGAGCATCCCTTCAATTCTATTTTAAAGCGACTCTGTACCCCAAATCTTTCCCCCCCAAACCATTCGTACCTTCAGATAGCTGCTTTTAATCCAAGATCTGTCCTGGGGTCCATTCGGCAGGGGATGCAGTTATTGTCATAAAAACAACTTTTAATCCTGAAGCGCTGTGTCTAATGGCCGGGGCTTACATTTGTATATGCATTAGGCTGGCACACCTCTCTGTCCTTCCTCCCCACCCTCCTCATCTTTAGGAATGATCCAGGAACATTTACTGCTGTTTGAGCTTTGCACAGGTGTATTAACGATTGAGCCCATGTGCCGGGCTCACACAGCTGACGAATAGGAAGCAATCTGCCTGGAGCTTTCCTAATGATGAGGAGGGTGGGGAGGAAGGACAGAGAGGGTGTGCCAGCCTAATGCATATGCAAATGTAAGCCCCGGCCGCTAGACACAGGGCTGATTAAAAGTTGTTTTTATGACAATAACTGCATCACCTGCCGAACGGACTCCAGGACAGATCTTGGATTAAAAGCAGCTATCTGAAGGTACAAGCGATTTGGGGGGGCATATTGTGGGTACAGAGTCGCTTTAAATGGATATGTCAGTGCTGCAGGTTTCCAGTTACCTATCAGTATGTAGGTACCATTATTTTGTTTGTCTGATCCGTGTTTTTTAAAAAAAAGATCTTTATATTGCGAGTCTATGACACTGTTTGCCCCTGCCCCATCTTGGACCTTGATTCTGTCTCTGGGTAGCCCCGTCCTCCTCTAAGAATGATTGACGGTCATCTTATCTTTAGCTACTGTACGTAAAAATCGCACACAGCCAAGAATGAATCGACTGTTACGTGGTTAATATTGACAGTGACATTTAGGGAGTTAAATTGCCAGGAATTGACTCGTCTTCCTTCTTGGCAGTTGCAGATGGGTCCTGGATTAGTATTAAAGCTGAGCTCCTGCGTATGTGAACATGACGTTAAACATTGTCTACTACCAAATTTAGGGCCTGAAGAAGCAAACCATACCCTCTGTATTTAGTGCTTAATACATCTCTTTGTCAGGCTCCGCCCCTTCTCAACTTTGCACTAGGCATAACACATTTTATCAGCATTTTTTTTTTTTTAACGTTCTCTTAAAAGGGACCTGTCAGCAGTATTTTTCTTAACTAAAGTCAGTGTACAATAGGGCTTTAGAAGTTTTATGTAAATTGGGGGATAAAGACCACAATGGGTTCCACTGGGTTGCAAAGGCCAAGCAAACTTCATAACTTCATAAATTGAATGTTTACATGCAAGCAAGGGGGCACGGAGCAAGCAGCTGACAGGTCTACTTTGCAGGACGCTATATGCAGCACCATGTGGGAGATTTATCAAACATGGTGTAAAGTGAAACTGGCTCAGTTGCCCCTGGCAACCAATCAGATTTCACTTTTTTTTTTGTCAAAGATTGACAGCTTGCTTAGCCAGTCAGTGACTAGGGCAGGACACCGCTCCAGTCATAGATTGGTTCTGTGGGCTGTCCATCAGTCGAGTTGGGCATTTCCCCCCAAGTTGTGACGTCGTGACAACTCGGGGGACAATGCCTTCTGACCTTCTGGCATAGTGATTCGTGGCACGGGGAAAGGTAAGTAGTTGTTCCTTATGATGTTCCCCCCTTGCCTCTGCCGCATTTATAGAAAGAAATAAAAGCCAGACTTCTCCTTTTGGCTGGGTTCACACTATGTATATTTGAGGCTGTATTTGGTCCTCATGTCAGGTCCTCATAGCAACCAAAACCAGGAGTGGATTGAAAACACAGAAAGGATCAGTTCACACAATGTTGAAATTGAGTGGATGGCCGCCATATAACAGTAAATAACTCCAATTATTTCAATATAACAGCCGTTGTTTTAAAATAACAGCAAAAATTTGCCATTAAATGACGGCCATCCACTCAATTACAACATTATGTGAACATAGCCTTTCTGTGTTTTCAATCCACTCCTGGTTTTGGTTGCTATACAGCCTCACAAATACAGCCTCAAATATACATAGTGTGAACCCAGCCTTAACCTGGATTCCAAACCTTATGGACTTAAAGGACATCTCTGGCACTGATAAAAAAAAAAACTTAACGGAAGCTCCAGTTGGTGTCTTCATTTTTTTTTATTACCTGGTTTGGGCTTTCCAATGACACACTTTGTCTCCTGTGATGTCTAACTGATCAGATGACTCAGGTTGCCAATCAGAGCTGAGCAAACTGAGTCACCTGATTAAGGGTCTGTTCACACGTACAGACTCGCAGCTGAAATCTCACTGCGAGTTTTGCAGCGAGATCAGCAACAAGTTAAAGTCCTGGCAGGTTCCAGTACTACATACTCGCAGCGGTCTGCCGCCCTCTTAACCCCTTCTGCTCCCCCTCGGTTCCCGCTCCACTGTCTGTATATACATTACCTCTCTCCTGCCCATCCAATGAGTAGCTGCGGCTGGGCAACACACTGATTGGCTGGGCGGGAGAGCAGGACGCCGGGATCCCATGCAGCAAGGAGAGGAAATGTATATACAGACAGTGGAGCGGGAGCCGGGCAGGAGCAGAAGGGTTTAAGGGGGCGGCTGCATTACTGGGACCTGCCAGGACCTTGACTCGCAGCGAGATTTTAGCTGCGAGTCTGTACGTGGGAACAGGCCCTAAGGGAGGCTGGCCTAACATGGCTTAGACCAGTTTCCCTCTTGATGATGTCATTGTAACAAAATGGCTGCCACAGAGCAGCCTGGGGTCAACAGTCATTATGTAAGAATGAGTTTACTTCACTTCCTGGTGGGGGGTGGAGGGGAGAAAAGATAGGGAAGGGGGGCAGATAGGTGATTGAAGCATATTACAAAGTTATATAACTTTTGTAATGTGTTTCAATTACTGGGAAAAAGTTTTTCACCAAAGTTGTCCTTTAAGCAATTCCATAGCCCCAAATCAGTGAGTTAACCAAAAGAATGAGTAGGTGGTTTGAAATTAAATTAAATAGTGAAATACCTTTGTATTGTAATGTTTATCTTGCGATTTACATCTCGGATTCATTCTTCTCAGGAGATCGGCATTGTTGTTCATCCTGGAGGACATCAGGCTAATTCTGAACTGCTGAAATACACAGATTTTAGATTAAATTCCAATCAATCTATTTCCTCTCTTTTTGGGGGCATTTTTTTTTTTTATAAATTGTATTAATTATTACCATGATCTGGTTCACGAAAAGGGTCCAGGAAATTCCAAATGTAAGGAAAATGCTTTTTTAAAATGTTGTCTCTAAAAGGCTTGGGGAAAAGGAAAGTTTTAAGGTGCGCATACACCTTTAAATGGCTACTCTAGAGTGTTTTATTAAAAAAAAAAAATTCAACTGGTGTCAAAAACTTATACAGAGTTGTAAATGACTTCTAATAAAAAAAAAAAAAAAAAAAACTTGTCACACCTTTCAGTACTTATTAGCTGCTGTATGTCCTTCAGGAAGTGATGCATTCTTTCCAGTTTAACACAGTGCTCTCTGCTGCCACCTCTGTCTGTGACAGGAACTGTCTGGAGTAGGGGAGGCTTGCTATGGAGATTTGCTGCTGCTCTAGACAGTTCTTGACACACACAGGAGGCAGCAGAGAGCACTGGCAGCTGTCAGACTGGAAATAATACACCCCTTCATGCAGGACATACATCAGCTAGAAGTTGAGACTTTAGTTTTTTTTTTTTTTTTTAATAGAAGTCATTTACAAAAGTCACAACTTCCAGTACTTATCAGCTGCTGTATGTCCTGCAGGAAGTAGTGCATTCATTCTTTGCTGACAACTCTGTCTGCTGCAAAATGAACATAGCAAACCTCCACAGCTCTAGACAGTTCCTGTTACCGACAGAGGGGGCAGCCGAGAGCCCTATGTCAGACTGTAAAGAATACACCACTTCCGCAGGACATGCAACAGCTGATAAGTGCTGGAAGTATTTTACAACTCTGTATAACTTTCTGGCACCAGTTGATAAAAAAAAAATAATAATAATATTGTCTCCGAAGTACCCCTTTAATAGCTGTCAGCTTAATGTTAATTCTGATGATCTTTCCAAAACCACCAATCTGCATGGGTGAAACACAAGGTTGGGCACTTCAAATCCAAATTCTTCTCTCCCCCGACATTTCTTGGAGCCCATCGTTTTTTAGAACATAGGTCATTGAGCCATTGAGCGTTGTGAAACAAGACATAAATAGAATTGTTTGTTGTGGGATAAATAACTATAATCATTATTTTATTTCCTTCCACCAACGTTAGACTCACTGTACAATGTGTTCAGACATAGGATGACTTACAGGACAGTCATTTCATTACTACTGACATCCATAAGGAAGTCTTTCCTTCAGTTCATTTGAATGGTTTTCATTTTTCTGTCTAAATAAGAGCCTTTTAAGTACTAAGGCTAGGTTCACATCACAATAATGCCTCCAAGGAATACATTCATTGGCAAAATCCCAAAATCAGCTGCCAAAGTATCCATGCTCAGATCGGCACGGACTCTATTCAGTTCAATGACGCTAGCAGAGTAACTACATTCAAGTCCTTTCCCAAGTGCTTACGGAAGCTCAGACTGAAAGAGTGATTTGCTTGTGCTTGTCACTGACTACATTTTTCCATTGAAAAAAAATGGGGCCAATGCTGATCTATGCATGTCTATTGCTTACATATTGCATGGATACTGTCTGCATATTGATAAAGCAAGTCTAAGTTATGAATGTAAAGTGTGAAAAAGGAAGAAGAGACAAGAGGTGGTACCCCATGATTAAAGGGGTTGTCTATGCAGGTGTGTTGTTTTATATATGCCCAGAGAAGGGCTGATTAAAAACAGTAACCTGCATCTGCCTCTCTAGCTTCGGCTCCACTGCCTGTACTATACCATACCTTACCAGCTGTGCAGCCACTTCCAGACTGGGGTCAAGATGTTGCAGGCTCCTTTGACCAATCATCAGCTGGGGAGGGAACTAAGTGTAGGTTATTGTTTTATATCAATCACTCTCCAGAAATATACTGAAAGCTCGCCTGACTGGACAACCCCTTTAACTTATCTTGATGCGCAAAAGAAAGAGCAAAATAGGAAATTCAGCTCTACTAAATCTGCAGTACACATAAAAATCTAATAAAATAGTTTGTTGATTAGCTGAGGGGGAATCTGTCACTGCATCTTGGTCTCATATGTCAGAGTAATTATTGCTATCCCCCCATTGTATTTATATTTAAAGTGCCCCTGTCATTATAACTTTCAAAATCTAAATCAATAGTAGATGTGCTATAAAGCAAGTTTGCAATTTACATTCATTATTGTTTTTTAAGTTATCATAGAAAATACGACACTTCCTGTTTTCTGACTTTTTTTTCCGCAAAGAGTCAAGAAACAGGAAGTCCTATGTTTCCCAGGTTATCTGAGCGCTCACAGAGAAGACAGTCATGTGACTGATGGACACATTGAGCCGTGACTCTCTGTACTGGCTTGAATTCCTGTGTTTAGTCTGTTTTTTCAACCAGCACAAGTCAGAAGATCTGCCTTCTGGAAACTGGACCTGGATTTCTGGTAAGTTCAGCTTTGTTTTACAGCATGATAACAACATAACAAATAATGAATGTATATTGCAAACTTGCTTTATATCACATGTACTGTTGATTTAGATTTTGAAAGTTATAACTTGGTGCAATAATTCTATGGGTTTTGTCAGTAAAATGTAAGTAAAAATATTCATTTAGTAAATAGCTGAAGTATACAAAGCAGTCAATATGTTTGTTCGTAATTTCATGTTATACCTTCGTCATGAACTTTCGGGTATCAAGCATGCAGCATCTTCATGTGGCCATATTTGGGAACTTTCAGTAGTCGATCTTTGGACGGCCGCGTCTCAAACTCATTTTGCCTAGTGTTAAAATGGTCTACTTTGTTTTGTCAACCCTGTTGAACTTCCTCTGTTCCGATGAATAAGAGAACGAGTGCGGTATTGCTCCGAGAAAGAAATATTGCTCTCAGTTGGAAATCTCCTCCATGTGTGTTGAAATTTATATCATGACAGATATTTCACTGCATACAATATTGTTATTCACATGGTCGAAATGTTACCAACTTTTCATCCATTCTTTATGGAAGCCATAACTTTTTCTTACAGAAAAATGTGCTAAATTTAAATTATACATTTATATTAAAAATCCCATTTGTATTGAATTTCCTCAATAAATCTGGATAAAATGTCAGCTTGAGTGTTCATATATAAAATATAAGAATAAACACTGTCATTCTAATTGAAAAATCTCCCCTTGGAAAGAACCAAGGAAACGTCGGTCGAGACTGAAAGATGAAGTGCTTATTTAGTAAGGATCAGCCACACCTGTCAAAAGGCAATTCCTTCGTCCTCCCCAGATGGTTTTAAAGATATCATGCACCATAAAAGTCTGTCATTTCTGCCATGCAAAAGTTTAATGCACACTTTCGGTGTGATAATCCAAGTACACTTAAAAGATGCAAGGTCGATTCCCATACTGCAAAGCTTTGGCCAAGATCCAACAGTGTCGGCTGAGCTATACTTGGGAACATAGTTATTCACTGTATTTTGTATGTTTAGACAAGTCAAAATAATTAAATGTAATAAAAGAACAGAAAAAAACCCAATAGTCTTATATCTATAATGTAGAGAGGGAACATTAAAACAGTGTTGAATTTCGTGTAACCACAGCTGTAGGACACAATAGAGTAGACATTAAAATTTCCCCAAAAATGCATTTACACTACTTGTACTGATGTATAGTTTGCATTTTGATATATAACTATGCTGAAATTCTGCATGATGAGCTGGATGTAGCTAGAGATGCAATAGGTACATTTGTAGAAGTAATTGAGGGAAGGGAAGATTAACATGAAAAAAATTTAAAAACACATGTGCAGCCTTAGCCCATGTTGACATAGATTAAGGCTATGTTCACACTACGTAAAAGTACGGCAGTTGTTGCCATCAGCAACAACGGCCATACTTTGTACCGTGTGAAACACTGCCTTTACTGCTATGGGATCCTGGCCGGAGCGTATACACATCGTATACGCTCCGCCTGGGATCTCATACGGCAGCGCAAAGAACTGACATGTCAGTTTTCTGCGGCCGCAATTCACTGAAAGACCTGTCAGTTCACACAATGAAGCGAGCGGCTCCGGCCGCTTGCTTCATTGTGTGCTATGAGAGTTCTGATGCGGGCGTGCGCTGATGCGCCCGCATCAGAACACTGCGGCCTGAAAGATCATCCGGCCAGTACTTAAGTACCGTCCGGAATGATCTTTGCAGAGACCGGCCGTTCCATGACCCGTCCGGGTCTTGGAACGGCCGGTCATATACGTAGTGTGAACATAACATAGCCAAATAGTAAACTTACATTATGCTGCAGGCTGAGGGAATCCCAGCCGGAGTGTATACACATAGGGGGTGATTTATGAAAGGGTGTAAACATACACCTGGTGTAAACTGCCCACAGCAACCAATCACAGCTCAGCTTTCAGCTTTGGTAGGATAAAAGAGGAGCTGTAATTGGTTACTGTGATTAGTTTACACCAAGTGTACAGTATATTTACACCCTTTCATAAATCTCCCCCGTAGTGTACACTCCGTCCGGGATCACTAGCTGCCACACAAAAAAACTGACATGTCAGTTTTTTGCAGCTGCTATTCATTGAATAGCGGCCACAGAGAACCTGTCAGTTCACACAATGGAGTGTGCAGCTCAGGCTGCACGCTCCATTGTGTGCAGCAGGGAATTCGGATGTGGGCGCACACTTCAGTACCGGTCAGAATGATCTTCAGTAACTCCGGCTGTTCTGTGATCCAACTGCACAACCAGCACAAGACTAAAAAGCTGCAAATTATTTCTTCATAATGACAGTGACCATTAAAAAGGGTTTCTCAACTGTCTAATAATTAACATGTACTGATAATAAAAATACTTTACTATCTTCCTGTGGTCTTTCATGCTTTCCTTCTAGTCAAAGTATAAACTGTCTGCTCTCTTGTCTTCAGTTTGCCCAACTTCCTGTCTAGTGTACATCCTGTAACAGACTTCCTCTTTCTATGTACGCTCTAGCTGTACCTTCTTCACTAAAAATCATCCCACATAGTGTAAAGGCCCGATCACACAAAGCGATTATCGGTCATATTTGGCCGATTATCGCCCAGTACGGCCGATAATCGCTTTGTGTAATAAAAGGCAACGGTCAGCCGACATGCACGGTGTCAGATTATCTATGTCTTTCAATGCCTTTAAACATGTTGAAAGACAAACGACCTTGATAGCAACGATCTGCTGCTGTCGATCCGCGACAGGAACGGTGGCAGCAGACCGCTGCTATCTTCTAAAGATCGTCTGGGGAGCTCCTTCGGCAGCTCTTTGCGGCACCTAACCGCTCGCTCTTGGTGCATGTAATAGCAAGTGAGCGGTGACCTGACCCTCAATTCTGTGATCACTGGGGATCTCAGCAGTTATAGAATGTTGTTGTTTTGTTTTCTTATAAGGCTATGTTCACACTATGTAAGAGACTGGCCGTTACGTGACCCGGCCGGGTCACGAAAACAGACGGTCTCTGCAAAGATTATCCCGGCCGCTGCTGCAGTACCGGCCGCATGATCTTTCTGGCCACAGTGTTCTGATGCGGGTGCATCACCGCTCGTCCCCATCAGAACTCTCATAGCACACAATGAAGTGAGCGGTCGGAGCCGCTCGCTCCATTGTGTGAACTGACAGGTCTTCCTGCAGCCACAATTCACTGGATTGCAGACGCAGAAAACTGACATGTCAGTTCTTTGCGGCGCCACATGGGATCCCGGCAGGAGCGTATACTATGTGTATACACTTCGTCCGGGATCCCATAGAAGAAATAGGCAGTGTTCCACACCATACAAAGTACAGCCATTGTTACTGTGTGAACATAGCCTAAAACTTCTCTGTGATTTCTGTACAAGATTCCTTATGCCATTCTGTAACATTGCATGCCAATTCACTTTCTAATATACATGTTGCAAGATGTCAAGAGTTTATTTCTCAGCAAAGAACATCCTTCTAAAAAAGTATTCGGTAAAAATCGTGTTGTCCTGAAATCACCCAGTTTGGGAGACACCACACAAAATGTACAAAAAATACCAAATTTTTAAACTATTTTAGGAATAGAAAGGATGGAGTTGCCCTCAAAGGAAATCTGTGTGTTGCTCCAGGAAATAAATATGAGCTTCTATATATTTAAATCTCAATAAAGTGTATGTGGTTTATGTGAGAGAAAGTACACAACATGTGTGCATCCGAGAATAGGACATTCCAAAGCAAACAATCTCAGAATCTCCCTGGAAAAGGAACAGATTTATGATGGCATATATATTTTATGTACAGTATATTATTTACTATGACCTCAGTTACCGAAGAACAACCTATTAAAAAAAAAAGTCGAGATATATTGTCTCCCATTGACCTTTTGTGAATGGGGGCGGTATGTTTTAGAGACTTAAAAAAAATAAAGCAACATTTACATCCGTTAACATTTGAAAAAGTAAATACCATAAATGCAAAAAGTATTTAAATACACCCTTGCTATTTGGATGGCCTAAAAAAAGGCTGGGGGAAATTTATTAAGGGCTTTGTGCCTATTTTTAGGTCAATAATTGGACCCCCCCCCCCCCCTGTTATGAACCAGTATTTGATGGGCGAATATTTTTTATATGCAACTTTTTTTAAAAAAAAATCTGCCTGTTTTGAGTATTCACCCAAAAATTTGTATAATCCGGGATGAGTGCCCAATTTACCATTTGCAACTTTTTAAAAAGTCACACAAACAGGTGCACATCTGGGCAGTACCAGGTAAATATGTTTGTGCAATTTTTCTGACTTTTCCTGTGACTTTTATTGCCACGTTTGTTTGTATACATTCAATATGGCAGTGCTACATTTTAGTAAATCAGTCACAAGATATTGGAACAAAATTTACACCAATGCTCATTTGAAGATTCACACAAATTAGACTTCCCAGTAAATGTCGCCCTAAATGTCTCCCTATTAAAATGGCATATACAAAAAAAAAATGAAAAAAAAAATCACAGTTGAGATATAGTAAACCACAGCCCTTTCTTTAGTCTAACCAGTCAAACCCTTGTTATACTTCAAAACCAAATTAATGGAAAGGGAAATGCAGTTAGTGTATAAGCTATCTATAGTATATTCAGTTACAGGTATCTACCACTTGAATAAAATCAGACCTGGAAGACAAGGAACACCAATGTTTCCCACAGCAGGTTGTCAAAGGTAAGAGTCTGCATAGGAGATGTTAAATAGTGCAATGTAGATCAAGACACTGGCACTCAAGAAGAGTATTATTATTATTATTATTATTATTATTATTATTATTATTTTTAAACGACCTTGATTCTAGATCGCTATACAAGTGATAGGGGTTATCAAAGAGGAACATTACAACACATAACATGAATAAGATAAATGGCAGACTGGTACATGAGAAAAGAGGATACTGCCCGCGAGGGCTTACAATCCATAAAATAATGGATAGTTTTACTTAACAGTACTTTCATATAACAGTACTTTGTAATGGCCAGTGGTATACCTTTACTATGACACTGCATTCCATTGGATCAATACCGTTGGAAATAGGTAAAACTTTATTGATTTATATCTTTATGTAATTTATGATTCTATTTCAGTGTTTGCTACAAGAATTGGTTTTCCTTGACCAATGGAATTCACTTCATCATAATGTTTCGTAAAAGTAATAGTAAAGGAATATTTAGGTTTCGACAAAGGCCTTCCATTGTATAAAAAAAAGCTCAACAAGTTTTCAAGAACTCTGTAGTCATTTCATTTGTTTAGGGTACAAACCCACTTGACGTATTTGCTACGTGAATCAGTCTTAAAAATAAGCAGGCAAAACGCAGGTTGGCTTTATACAATTGTTCTGCGTTAAAATACGCAATTGCGTATTTTTGAAGCGTGAAGCTAGATGCGTTTTTCGCACAGGTTGTTAACAACTGATGCTTTGCTAACAACAAGCTTCACGCTTCAAAAATACGCAATTGTGTATTTTAACGCAGAACAATTGTATAAAGCCAACCTGCGTTTTACCTGCTTATTTTTAAGACTGATTCACGCAGCAAATACGTCAAGTGGGTTTGTACCCTTAAAGAACTTGTTTAACCTGTTATCATCCAGTGGGTGCTCATGTGGTTGCTGTCAGTACATCTTCATGATTTGAGGTAGGGGGCTAGATTATATGGCTCTGCTACCAGAAACCACCATGTCATGATGCCAGGATAGTTTTTTCTTGTGACTGTGGGCTTACATTCTTGGCCACTTGAATGATATGTTGAGTCGTGAGGTTAGGCAGCCCCACAGGCAGCATGACATGGTGGTTACAGGTAACACAACCAAGAATCGTTATGTAGCCCGGACCTAAGGGTAAGTAATCTAGTAAAATAATTTACAACAATAAGAGTGACATTAGTTAAAGTAGCATTGTATTAAAAAAAAAAATCATGATATCAAGTGTATGTTGTCATTCATTTTATATTTTTATATATAGTTTTTAGAACTGATATAGTAAAACTATGGTCTGGACACTGGAAAATATGGCACAGAGGATTTTCCTTCTCATGCTTCATCGTATTTTTAGTTAATTGGATCTATTCAGGTTTTCTTTTGGCTTTAGCCACATAAAGAAAACCTCAACAGTCTTTGGCAAGGTATTTGTTACTTGCAATAAGATATGAAATCTTTGAGGTATAAATTTATTTGGTTGACCACTGAATGAGTCAACCAAATGATTTAGCAGCGTCGCTAGGAAGTTGTACTAAAATACAATACTCAACATGCTTGGGATCTTTTTTTCTCCCCCAAAGTGTAAAGTTCCTAAATAATTCTGTCATGCATGCCTATGACACTTCCATTCACAAACTTTTCTTGTGTTTGAGCTTTATCCCTTACTCCAGGGTCCTTACCATGTAACCAAATTCATTTGTAAATTTCTGTAATGATTTAGACAATTTTTATATGATAAAATATATTCATGCATAATTTTGACGGTGCAGGGAATTATAAATACATGATTATAAAAATATTTTAACTTGCGGACAGCCCTATTTTGAACCCATACTCCACCTCTGTGTACTTTAGATATTATAGACATAAACACAGAAGTTGCCATGAAATGCTCCATTGCATGCAATATTGCATTCTTTTAGAAGCCGAGTTTCTGGGAAAGAATACACAGAGGAATATTATAGCTGGTATGGTCTGTTACTGCCCATACCATGTCGATGCATGTGGATTGGCATTGTTCAAAAAAACTAAATTTAAATGTTTTAAGCTTTAGAGATGAGCGAAACTCGAGTTTCTCAAGTATGCCTAAACCCGGAAGCTTTGGCATTTGATTTCCGGTAGCTGATGAAGTTGGATGCAGTTCTGGAAAATATAGATATGGCCGATGACTGTATATCCATGTTTTTTCAAGCAGTCTTGGGGCTGCATTCAACTTCTTCAGCCATTGGTACTGTTTCATAAAATATAAGAGTAGCTGTGTGTTGAGCACGCTGTGAGGATGCACTTTTACGTCTTAATGCCATAAGTTCATTTAGGAAAATTCTTTCATTTAGATATTTTTCTAGGGTCAGACGTACTACTTATTTAGTTTGCATTAGGATCTTAGGATCACTAGATGTTAAGTAGATCACAGCCAATCCTGCCATACCCTAAGTTTTCTGGCAGGATTAGCTGTCAATTCTTTGGGTAGATGGTGGATTGAGCTTGAGAATATAATCGAGTCAATGGGATAGGCGGAACTTCAAGTGGAGTCAACCACGCAGCCTCCGCTTTTCATTTCTGGGCGTATCCTGTAGTGTTAAGTACCCCTTAGCTATCAGTTGTAACATATATATAGAACAATATAGAAGGTAAAACACAGCATCACACAATTTCCACTAAAACCAATGGGCTGTCAATCTAAATTCCTAGATGTTTTTATAGCTGCTCTTACTGTGCTGATGGCTCATAGATGAGAGCAGTGAATGGTGGCTTCAGTCAATTTACTAAGTATAAAGATATATGTAAATCGGTTTCCTAAACCCAAGACACCAAAAAAAGAACAATGCAGAAAAAAGGAAATACAAAGATGAGTCGAGAATTTTCTAAGCATAAAAACAAAATTTTGGGAAAACAAAATACATCTGTAACCTGACATCTAAATTAAGGTTTGATATATTCTTGGATGACAGCTCTTCGGGAAGAATGATGGTCTCCTTGGGATGCTGTTTGTAAACTCTCTTCTGTAATTGTCCTACCAAGGAACTGTAAGACAAAGAAACATTTTATGAATCATATGTACTGGATTTAGAAGGATGTGTATACTTCAAGCCACATGTTAAAATTCAGAGTCACTTAGTCATGCTAAGAGGTCCTTAGAGAGACCACAGAGATATATTGTTCCTTTCCTCAATAAGGCACCTAATGGCATTTTTAATTACTACAACATGGCTGTGACAATGTTCTGCTTGACATCTCGGCCGGATTATTACTTCTCTGTATCTATTTACGAGAGGAAAGGTAGCATTGAGTTCTGCAAACAGAAACTGTTGTTTTTTGTGGTTTCCCTTAGAAGACCAAAAAGAAATACTTCCTAAAATAGAGCGAAAACGTAACTATTTTCAGCCTTCCCAAAAAAGATTTGGCACTGACTGTACTACACGTGTAATTGCTCTCCAGGAGAATGGAATTGTCCATCCTGTTCTGTAGGTAATTCACACTGTGCAATTGAAAGGCTTAATTAAAGGGTATGTCGAGAAGTTATAAAAATGCGCACCCGATATAATTCTCTTTGTAATCCGATCGCTAATGAACATATTTAGTTTGGTTGCAACTAGAGTGGAAGGGACGTTTTATGCATTCACATTGACGTAAAGATTCATGGACATGGCCGCTTTACAACTCTCTACAGCCTCTGTTTTATACAGACCCACAATTTTGTGTTTATAGGCCTATACAGGATCACCATATGTTTCTCATTGCATACAGAGGTCGAATTCTGTCCAAATTTAAAAAATAAAATAAAGTGTACTGAACATAATGCTGTATTTATGGAGGAGAAACGGTGCTTGACACATAGGACACTTAATGGAGCCTATATGGAGTCCATATGGCTTTCTATTAGGGAACCATACAGCTTTGTCATGTGCACCATGGGCATAGTTTGTGTTAGAGATGAACTAAGCAAATCTGATGAATTTCCGATTTGCAGCAAATCGGGCATTAAATTCGCTTTGTAGCTATTCATGAATTCGCCAACATGGTGGCCGCACAAGTTAGCTTACAGTACTGTCTTTTGGCGGGAGCAAGGGATTATGGATAATCAGCAGCAAATCCTGCACTGACCCTCTATATAAGGTGATTGGCTTCCTGGAGGCGGCCAGTCAGCTGTGTATAGTGGAGAGTATGTTGCAGCAGGCAGTTAGAGCAGGGAGAGAAATAAAGAGACAGAGAGGAGAGGGGATTGTAGGTGGTTTTCTGTGGGAGCAGTAAAGCCATTGTCCATTATACCAAGTGACTGGGTGACTTTGTCATTATATCAAGTCACTGGGTGCTGGGTGTCACATAGTGTCCATCTTAATACCTCAATGGGTGTTCATTTACCAATGTCCACTGTTGTCCTGGGAGAAAACTGATACTACGCCGCTGATCCACCAACATCCACTGCTGTCTATGGGGGAAACTGAATGATTGACAGGCATTTTTTCAAATTTACATTTCCAATTTTTGACACTGTCACAGCAACAGCTGTTGAAAAAATTGCTACTCTGTAATAGTCCCACTATTGTAGCTACTATAGTTTACCTGTTTTAAATGAGATGTTAGTGTGCAATTTGCAAATATTCGCAAATTCACGTGAATATTTGCGAACTTTGCGAAGCGAATTTCAAAAAGATGCTTCACTCATCTCTAGTTTAGATATATATATAATCTCTAGATTAGATTATCCAATTCAATTATTTTATTTTCAGAGAATATTAGTCGAATAATTCTAAGGGGTGTGGTCATCTTTAAAGCGGTTGCTTGAGCTAAAATTATCAATAGTCTATCAATAGTGATTAGTGAGGTGCTGACACCTGGAATCCCCATTCATCTGCTGCAATGGTTGTAACTATACAGATAATGGTATTGTCAGCAGTTGGCTTTCTGGCCTGCCTAATGGTCATTTCTGGCTACTGCAGCATTTGTAGAATTGAGAAAGCAATTACAAATTACATTTACTGTTAAGTAGAAAAAAAAAAAAAAAAAAAAATATATATATATATATATATATATATATATATATATATATATATATATATATGGATTCTATCTATCTATCTATCTTGTTCAGATTGTTCAGTCAAACTGTACTTAACTTTATGATTACGTTATAGGTTACAAACGCGTTGTGACAAAAAAAAAGAGGGTAGAACCTTAAAATATGCCCTAAGGGAAACTGCCAACAAAGTTTTACTTTAGAAACTAATTTGAACAACTGTACTTTTGAAGAATTTTAAAGAATTTCCTTTTGAGTCAAAATTACAGGCTTTGTTAGAGGAGCTGTTTTGTGAGCTGTTATTTGGAGTTAGTCAGCCCCCCACCCAAAAAAGAAAAAAAAAAAAAAAAAAAAGAAAGGGCGAGTACAATATTTGCCACACACAGTCACATCTAACAAACATCACTGAGACAACCTTCCGTCCTCGGCCATGTCTTCTGGCTATAGCTTGCGTTACTTTCTGAAGACCCATTAAGATCCTTAATTACACAATTAAATGACACTTCCCATCTCCTACTGCTGTTCTGGAAGAAGAAATGTAAAATCTTGTTTCAACATGATAAAAGATGGGAAGATTTTTTTTTTTTTCAGACAGCAGTGATTACCACTTTCTGTCAACAATTTTTGCCCTGTAGCTAAAAAATAGCTTGTCATCCTCCCATGCCAATTGTATAAATGCGAGATACAAGCTGACAATCTTATAGAACATATTATATTTAGTGCTTTGTATAGCGTGCTTTTTTTTAATACAATTTTAATTATTATTCTAAATATATAAAATCTATCTACATATATATCCATATATTCCATAATGATCTATTTATATATCCATCTTATAATTATCTATCTATCTATCTATCTATCTATCTATCTCATAATTATCTATCATAGATACATTAGCAATCAAAAATATTCAATCCTGGAAAGTTTTAGGTTGAGATTAGTGAATCTTTTAAAGTTTGGTTTGACAGGTTTCCCTGAACTTTAATGCAAAGTTCGGGCTCATTTGACCAAATCATTAACAAACTGCACTAAAACAGCTAAACGATTGCAGGTGTTTAGCTGATTTAGGCCGCGTTCAGACGCTGTAAGACAGCGGCTGTTCTGTGATATGGCCGTGTCACAGAACGGCCGCTGTCTGTGAAGGTTATCCTGGCCATTACTGCAGTATCACTTCTTTTGATTTGGAATATGGGCACATTCAGGTGTGCCCGCGTTACAATTAAACATAGCAGAAAATGTAAAGTACAGCCGGAGCCGTACTTTACAGTGTCTGCACAGTCAATTTTCTGCGGCCTGTGATTGGCTGAGTGTGGCCTGTCAGCTGACCGGCCATTCTGAAGATAGAGCGCACGGGACCTGGGGATGAAGACAGCACGGAGAAGAAGCCTGGAAGGTAATGTATGATGCTGTAAGGGCTGCAAGGACATCGGTAACAATGTCCTTGCAGCCCTCGCTCAACGATCAACGGCCGTGGAATAGGCCCAGTAAACGAGCGGCGATCTAGCAGATTGCCGCTCATTTACATCGTTGATCGGGCCCTCCTCGGCCCGTGGAATAGGACCCTTAGTCAGCAAGTGATTGGCTGAGTGGATTGTCACTCTCACCTCGGGAGTGACAGCCTGAGACGAGCGCTGCGCTGCCCCTACAGGACAAAATGTGTTTTCATTACAAGCAGAGAAACAGTGTGCAGATGAAATAGAGAAATTCTGATCTGCAGCTCAAGATAAAAATGACAAATGTTGGTTATTGTTACCATTGTCAACATTGTGCCTGATCTGTAGAGTCCGGCAATTGTAGGTAACGTCTCTAACAAGTCCCTTTAATTTCCTATCCCCTGTAGCAGATGAGTAGTTTAGAGGCTACTAATAAACCATGACCAATTGCTGAAGGCAGTCAGATTGTCCTAAAGCTGTTCTGGGGCCACAGGTCCTTGGGGGAACTTGCACTTGCTCTTCCTTTCTTTCTCTATGGTCATTAAAGCATGTGGCAGACTCTGGGCTGGGCTGAAGTCAAGAGACATATATCACTCACACTAACATGTGGAATATCTAATGAGGCCTCCCAAGACTAGAGTGACAGCCTACTAGGCCAGTCATTAGCCATGGTGCTGCCACGTCTCAGTCGGTGATGTGGCTGAGTAGGCTGTCACTCTTGTCTCTAGAGTGACAGCTCTCGAAGCCAAACACTGGCTGAGATGACACACGACAGCGACTAGTGATTGGCTGAGCGGGCTGTCACTCCCAGACAAGTTTGTCTCGGAAGTAGAGGCGGCTGCAATCAGCGGAGGAGATCTGGGACCCATAGGAGGACACTGGGGGGAGCATGGACTGATAAGCATAGGCTTTTTTTTTTATTTTCTATGTGTATTAAAATGAACTCATTATGAACTTTACAAAAAGTTCATAACTAATCTTGATTCATGAAGTTTGGTTTGCTCATCTCCAGAGATTTATCAATTAAAGTTTTTGCAATGAGTAAGATTCTGCTTTGAATGACTTCTGACTTCTTTATGGGTTGTAATCATAAAATGAACAGTAATTGTAGTATTTGTGTGTAACGGTATAGTTTGTTATGGTTTGATGAGCCATTTTACAATTGTTCAACCCCTATATAGCATTGTTTTTAAAGCTTTCTGACAGTTTTTATGGCCTAAAGTGGAGTTAAAAGATAAGTAAGCCTTTGGGAATGCTGTATAGATCCTTCATTTGCATCAGCTGTGCGAATATACAGTAAACCCTATTCATAAAGGTTTTCAAGTTGCAGGCATAGGAAAGATGAGATTATTTAAAGCTGATAGCCTATTTCATCACACCTAAAAAGCCTTGGGTATAAAAAAAATCCAAAACATTTAACATTCCAAGATACATCAGACAACAATCTGTTTATCTCTCCATCCCTTTTACCCATTGATCCTCACCACACACACCCTCTTCCTTTCTTTGGCACACTCTAGAACACGTTATGTCTACAAAAAACTTTCCTATATCCAAAAACTCTTTATTGACCACAATCTATTCTTTCTAGGTCTAATAGAAAAATGCCTGACATCTTCTGATATAGTCTCCCCGATACACTTACCTATGGTGGTATCAAACTTGCTCACACCTCCTGCCCTTGCAACAAACATGGTGGTGTTGGCCCACTGCTATCAGATAAATGGTCCTTTACCCCAACACCATCTCTCTCTCTGCACTCACCTTCTTTGAAGCACTTTCTTTCCACATCTACTTGGTCTCCAACCTCCAAGTTGCAGTCATCTAGGTTCTGCACCCACCTCCTTTGACCAGTTCACTACCTGGCTATTGCTTTTCCTATCAACATACAATACATCCCCAGTATTATCCTGGGTGACTTTAACATCCCCATTGATACATCGCACTCAGCTGCTTTTAAACTCCTATCACTAACCTCCTCTTTCAGCCTCACACAGTGGTCCTCCAAGCCCACTCACAGAAGGGGTCACAGACTAGACCTTATTCTTACTCGCTTCTGTTCCAAATTTCCATTAGCACACCTCTACACGTCTCTGACCACAATAACATTCTCTTCTTTAACTTTCCGCCAGACCAGAACCTTTCCTACCCTTATGGAAACCTCAACCACATCAACAGTCAAGCATTCTCAGGCTCTCTCCTGTCAATCTCCACCATGTATTTTCACACCTATACAGAAGAAGCTGCTCTCCTTTATAATTCCACAATTACCTCATCTCTTGACACTGTCGCCCTTCTTGCACACAGCAGAACTCTACGACTTATCAGACAGCCCTGGTACACCAATTTTACCAAACAACTTAAAGGTGACATCCTGCTCTTCTCCCATAGTCGCCGGCCATCTGCAGCTTCTCTAGCTGCAACATCATGTACCTGGCTGAGTGATTGCCCGCTAAGTTAGTTAGTGACTGGGAAGGAACACCACCCCAGTGACTGACTGGATGAGCAGGCGATCGCTCAGCAAGGCCATGATGCTGTAGCTGGAAAAGTCAGGTACTTGAGGTACCCAGATTTCAGCCTAAATTTACATTTGACGGCCATAAGCGGGACCCGGCCAATTGTCTCTTTTTCTCTATGGGTAGGGGTAAGCCACAGCAAGTGAGCTCTCGCTGCTGCTTATCTCTCCCAAAACAGAGGGGTTTAGGGAGAGATTTTCCATCATTGTTGACCTGATTTACACCTGATGAATGATGATAAATAAGGCTCGGAAGGGGGCCATGCTTCCTCCCTCCCTTGCTGCGCCAGACCCCCGCTACCCCTGTGCCTTCTCCCTGGCATACTCCTCGGGTGGAACTTTCATAAATGTCCCCCTAAGTGCCCAAGGCTGCAGAATGGCGCTGGAAGAAAACTCACTCCAAGAAAGACTTCCAGGCTTACAGACTTACTTCATGTCTTTGATAACTTCCCTGTTTCATAACCTCAGGCAACTTTAACGACTTTGATGCCCTTCTCCATCCCCGCTGCCACATTCCACTTCTCTCAATTCTGCTTAGGAATTTGCCAGATACTTCAAACACAAGATTGACAACATAAGAGAAAGCTTCATCATACAGTCTACTCAACCCATCTTCATGTTTGTTCAGGACTCTTCCCCTTTAACTCACCATCACAGGAGAAAAGCTCTCCAAACTTATCTTCCATCTCACCTTATTTTAAACCTTACCACATCATTTGTTCTTAGCATTAATTCTCTTCAATCCATCTCTAACCATTGGCATCTTTCCATCATATAAATACACAAATCACATCTATCCTCAAGAAGCCCTCTCTCTCGACCCATTCTCCTTTCCTTCTTTATTGTTTTTTACTTTTAAAGCGCCACTGATTCCAGAGTGCCATACCTGGGACAGGGGGTGACAAACAGAACATTACAAAAACAAAACGTGTTATATGAAGGTACATGGCAGACTGGTACATAAGGATAGAGGATCCTGCCTATGAGGGCTTGCAATCTACAAGGTAACGGGAGAGAGACAAAAGGTAAAGTGCAGCTTGTCAAAGTCTGGTACAGAATTATTATAGGTTGTAGCCTTGTTTAAAGAGATGTCTTTTTAGGTTGCTTTTAAAGCAAGTCTTGATGATCGTGAGAGCTGGATGTGTTGGGTTATTGAGTTCCAGAACTTGAATTGTCCTCTCAATGTTCATTAAACTCTCTCTCTTTGACCACCAAAAATCTGGGCTTACACCAATACTGTGTGTTCCTTCTCCTTGACCTATCCTATGCCTTTGACGAAATTAACCATTTCCTCCTCCTATGAGTGCTTTTATCTCTCTCCAACTGCAATCCCTCTCCAACTGCACATTAAGTGTCTCCCACTCACATACCACCTCGCCTCCTCCCTATTAGCATCCCCCAAGGCTTCGTCGCAGGGCCTCTACTCTTCTCCATCTATATGTTTGGCCTAGGGCAGATCATAGAATCCCATGGTTTTACGCAACATTTCTATGCTGATAACACTCAAATCTCACAACTACATCCAACTTTTTTCCCGAACTTCCTCCATATTCTGGAACTCACTACCCCAACACCTCTGCCTCTCATCATGAAAACCTATAAAAACGACTTGAAAAGCCATCTCTTCAGACTAAGCTGCAACCTACAATAACCGAACATATATAACAAGACAGTTTTACCCCAGGTTTTTGTAAAAACAACACCCCCCCCCCCCCCCCCCCCCCCCAAATAAAAAAAATGCATTTTTTTTTTCAATTTCACCACACATTTATTTTTTTTCTGGTTTTGCAGTATACTTTATGCAAAAATTCAGCCTGTCATTGCAAAGTACAATTGGTGGTGCAAAAAATAAGGGCTCATGTGGGTTTCTAGGTGAAAAAATGCAAGTGCTATGGCCTTTTAAGCACAAGGAGGAAAAAGCGAAAACGCAAAGATGGAAATTGGTCTGGTCTTTAAGGGGTTAAGTGCAGTCTGCTGTTGTTTCGCCTTAGCTACGCTGGAATCAGCAAATCATCTTTTGTTCAAGGAGAGACAGGTGGGCCTATCACTCACCAGGCGGATGTGGAGTCCAAGAATACAGAAGCAAAAGAGGGAGCATTACACTTTTTGCTGGCTTTTCTGGTGTCTGATCCACTGCAACTCATGCTTGCCACTTAGGTTCCTTATCATGCATGTTATGCTGAGGTTATTGACATTAACACCTTGCCTAAGGGCCTGGTGGCACAGCATGCAACCACCTGTGTCTTGTCCTTGCCTATTTCACAAAAAATTCCAAGTCATAGAGTTCCTATAAACTGGGCACTCTTTGTCCCTTGGCGTGCTTTCCACCACAGGCCCTCTGCTGGGCTTTTGTCCCCTGCTCCCTCTTCTTCTCTGTTTCTGGGGTAGGCTCACTACGACCTCTTACTCAGGACTATCATGCCTTAAGTACATGTGGGGTCTATCACTTTGTCATCACCCCTTAGGTCATCTTCCAACCATTCCTCAACGCTGCCCTCTGCGTCTCCACAAGTGTTATCCATTGGCAGTTGTGTTTTACCGTCGTCTGACACGGCAGGAGCCAGTCAACTGCCCATTTGCAACACTATTCCCACCTTCTCATTCTCCATCAGTGGTTGGGCATCTTTGCATTGCAAGTGTTCAACTGGGTCAGGAGGACAGACCGCTAAATTCATGGGAGCAGAATCCTTAAAGAGCATAAAGACCCTTTCTTTACAGATATACAGTGGACTGAACTATGTCACAGGCCACCAAATTTTAACAAAGACTGCACTTGTGTTTCAGTTTAAAGAAGAACCCTTTTTTTAAGGATATACAAGTGGACCAAAATTTGTTACCGTTCTATAAACCCTTTTCAATCAGCCCAGCCATGGTAATTACTACTATGCAGCATAGACTTCTCTTTGCAATGCATTTGAGACAACTGTGCCACTGTCCTCCTGTCTCACTGATGTTCTAATAGATACCAGCTTCTTAGCACAGAAAATCCCACTTTTTTAGTGAACTTTATCAGGACTTTCTTACACTGTTTCATCAGTCAGCAACTTTTAGCTGTGTGAAGAGAAGTGACAATCTGTGGTTTTTTTTCACCCCTTAAAAGGGCATTTAATAAACTTTTTCGGCCTACCTAGCTCTCCCTGACTGCAGCACCAACCTCTACCTACACTATCCAGCAGTAGAATGGTGGTGGTACGCATGACTGGTATTATTATACATCAGGGTTACATGTCTCATCTGACCAATTCCAACAGTGATGCAGCCCTTAGCAAATTTTATTGAAGAACAGACAAGTGAACTGATGCATGACTGTTTCAGGTATCTGTTCGTTACCGAAACATGGATTTGGGCACAAACTCACTCATTTACTCATCCCTAGTAGCAAGACATATTTTGTGTAATGCCATCAATACTGTTTCATGGTTAGTATGCTCTGTTTTACCATTGGGCTATGTTCACACTACGTAAAATTACGGCCGTAGTTCTCGCCGGAGAACTACGGCCGTAGTTTTGAGGGGTGGAACATAGCCTTATTTTCAATGGAATACCGGCCAGAGCGTACACACATCGTATGCGCTCCGGCCGGGATCCCGTGCGGAGCCGGAAAAAACTGACATGTCAGAAAGCCCTGTCAGATCACACAGTGAAGCGAGCGGCTCCGGCCGCTTGCTTCACTGTGAGCTATGTGAAGCTCTGATGCGGGCGCGAAAGATCCCCGGCCGGTACTTAAGTACCGTAGAAATATGTAGAAGACGGCACTTCCATGGCGGTGTTGCTCGAGGTGAGAAAAATGTTCAGATATTAGGAAGAGCCCGGCACTCACCAAGTAGATTATGCTTCTTTATTGTAGTGTAGCAAACATATGGTACAAGGACGTCTTTCGGCCAAGCATGGCCTTCATCAGCTTAGGGGTGTACAAGCTGATGAAGGCCATACTTGGCCGAAACGCGTCCTTGTACCATATGTTTGCTACACTACAATAAAGAAGCATAATCTACTTGGTGAGTGCCGGGCTCTTCCTAATAGCGGTACTTAAGTAACGGCCGGGATGATCCGTGCAGAGACCGGCCGTCCCGTGACCCAGCCGGGGTCACGGAACGACCGGTCTCTTACGTTGTGTGAACATAGCCTTGGACTGTGAAATTTTTTAGTTTTCAGAAACCCATCTGCTTATACAATTCTGTAGCCTCTTCCGCAAAACGCATTGAATTATTGGGTGTTAATTTAGTAGTTACACTATAAAGTCCATAGTAATTGACCCTGGGATGAGAAGGAATGGGAAGAGGTTAAAGTAATGTTATGCATGGTGTCTACTATATCTAAGTCGAGAAGTAACATATTTCTAAACATCATTTTGACATGTGGACCACCAAAAATAACAAGACAAAAGTTGCTTAGTTTTACACATTCCAACCTGCATATCTAGAGTCATGGACTAGGCATAAAACCTCCAACAGAGACCATGACCAAAAGATCCCATCTTTGAGAGCTAGATGTGTGTCCCTGGGAGGATTAGCAAGGAAATGAATTCCATCATAATCTTCTTTGATGCATTGTTAAAATCCACTGGAAAAGGCTGCTCCCCCAAAGATTGCAAGTAGAAGGTGTGTCTCCAAGAACATCTGGAAGAAGGTTTCTGCTTTCCTGTTACAGAAACTGAATCTGTCTTCTTAAATTCACACTTTTCCAGTTTGATCATTTTCTTCCAAATGGCCCCAAACCACGCTGCTTATCACATTCTTCAAGGTACTCAGCGAATATAAATATGTTGTCTAGATAGGCCACCACAAATAGATCCAGAAGGTCCTAAAAGACATAGGTGATAGGCAAGGTTCACACTTAGTACAAATGCTGTCCGTCATTCATAATAATGGCCGTTATTGTGCAAATAGCAGCTGTTATCCAAAAATAATGGACCTTATTTTGCGCAATGACGGATGTTATTATGAAAGATGGCCGTCATTTTTACACATGGATGGATACCTGGCCTTGGTTTTTTCCTTGTCATTTCAGGCCATATCTGGCTAGTCTCGTGTTTCTTAAATGAGGTTCCACGGACTCTCATTTTTTGCATATTCATGTTTCCCAGGCAACAATGTACCTAGGATTTCACTGCATTGAGTGATTTAACCAGCAGCCGGCAATGTTATCGTTTAGCTGGGAGGCAGCACTGATTGGCTGATGGGGACCGACGGAAGCCAGGAGCAGTTAATGTATGCTCTGGGCACAGGCTGCAGGGGGTTAAAGGAGCAGGGTGACATACTGGCAGCCGAATGAAAATTCTTCTGCAGTTATGGTACCCATTCAACTTCACTGTACAAGGGTTTGCAGTGGATCTCGCTGCAAAACTCGCAGGGAGATTTCCCCTGCGAGTCAGTACGTATGAACCCACCCTTAGGTTACAAACACACTTGCTGGATCTGCAGCGAGTCTCCTTGCTGCGTTTTTGCAGCGACACTCGCTGCAGATCCCGGCCCTATACTTTCAATAGCAGAGAAACTCTGCAGCCCGCCCCATTAACCCCCCGGCCGCCGGACATTATACATTACCGGGTCCCCGTTCCTGCTTGCTTTGGGGCTCCCCGTGTCATCACGGCCCGCCCTGCCAATCAGTGCGCTGCGTCGGGGCAGCGCACTGATTGGCCAGGCGGAACGTGCCGGGAGCCGCTGAAGCAAGCAGGAGCCGGGATCAGGTAATGTATATCGCCCCCAGCCCCCGGCCGCACGATCGCACCCAGTCCTGCAGCCCCCGACTGCACGATCGCCCCCAGCATCGCAGCCCCCGGCCGCACGATCGCCCCCAGCATCGCAGCCCCCGGCCGCACGATCGCCCCCAGCGGGCGATCGTGCAGCCGGGGGCTGCGGGGCTGGGGGCTGCGGGCGATCATGCGGCCGGGGGCTGCGGGGCTGCAGGCGATCGTGCGGCCGGGGGCTGCGGGGCTGGGGGGCTGCGGGCGATCGTGCGGCCGGGGGCGATCGGGGCTGCAGGGGGGCGGGCAGGATATACATTACCTGATCCCGGCTCCTGCTTGCTTCGGCGGCTCCTGGCACGTTCCGCCCGGCCAATCAGTGCGCTGCTCCGCCGCAGCGCACTGATTGGCCGGGCGGGCCGTGAAGACACCGGGAGCCCCGAAGCAAGCAGGAACGGGGACCGGGTAATGTATAATGTCTGGCGGCCAGGGGGTTAACGGGGCGGGCTGCAGACAAAATCGCAGCAGGGATGTACATCCCTGCTGCGAGTTTCTCTGCTATTGAAAGTATAGGGCCGGGATCTGCAGCGAGTCTCCCTGCAAAAACGCAGCAAGGAGACTCGCTGCAGATCCGGCAAGTGTGTTTGTAACCTTAAGAGGTATTCCCATCCCAACTAATGTAGTTAAACGTGTAAGACTTGTCAGGTTAAATATTTTTGCAGATACATTCATTTAGCAAACTTGCCTCCTTCTCTTGATATGCTGCTCTTTATATCACATTGTGGACAGGTTGTAGTCATGGATACTGACCACCTCTCTGATTTAAAATCAGTGAAATCAATCTGGCGGATTTGTACAGTGTATAAATATAATGTTGATGTTTGAACATATAGGGGGAGATTTATGAAACATGGTGTAAAGCAGAACTGGCTCAGTTGCCGCTAGCAACCAATCAGATTCCACCTTTCATTTTCCAAAGAGTCTGTGAGGAATGAAAAGTGGAATCTGATTGGTTGCTAGGGGCAACTGGACCTGTTTCACTTTACACCATGTTTGATAAATCTCCCCCATAGTGTATATATACTGTATAATATATATAAATGGCTATATACAGTATATAATATATACAGTATCAGCCAGACCACTTCTTTTAGAGCAGAGAGGTGGTCACTACCAAGACTTAAGACTGTCAACAAAGCGATAGAAAGAGTAGCATATCAGAAGAAGAGGTGCACACTATTACCACCACATTTATTAGCCACCTATTGAAGACCTTTCAACGTGCGATCAGTGGCGTAGCCACCGTGGTCGCGGGGGTCGCCGCCGCGACCGGGCCCGCCACAAGGGGGGCCCGCGGGGCCCCCCGATCAATCACTCTTGTGACCGCAAGCATTGTTTTGCTTGCGGTCACAAGAGTCGGGCTCCGTCTTCCCCCGGCTGCTGCCGGGGGTGTCGCGTCTTACCCCCGGCAGCGCGCGCATCCCAGAACTCCCTGCGCGCCTTGGGCCCTGACTTCCGGTTTCCGGCGCGCAGGGAGTTCTGGGATGCGCGCGCTGCCGGGGATAAGACGCGACACCCCCGGCAGCCGCGCAGCAGCCGGGGACAGACCAGGAGGAGTGAGAATCAACGTGGGAGCGCGATGTCAGGTGAGTTAAGTTTTGTTTTTTTTATCAGCCTGTACGGGTGGGGGGAAAGGAGGGGGCCATCTATGAGGGTGGGGGGAAAGGAGGGGGCCATCTATGAGGGTGGGGGGAAAGGAGGGGGCCATCTATGAGGGTGGGGGGAAAAGAGGGGGCCATCTATGAGGGTGGGGGGAAAGGAGGGGGCCATCTATGAGGGTGGGGGGAAAGGAGGGGGCCATCTATGAGGGAGGGGGGCATCTATGAGGGTGGGGGGAAAGAGGGGGCCATCTATGAGGGTGGAGGGAAAGGAGGGGGCCATCTATGAGGGTGGGGGGAAAGGAGGGGGCCATCTATGAGGGAGGGGGGCATCTATGAGGGTGGGGGGAAAGAGGGGGCCATCTATGAGGGTGGGGGGAAAGGAGGGGGCCATCTATGAGGGTGGGGGGAAAGAGGGGGCCATCTATGAGGGTGGGGGGAAAGAGGGGGCCATCTATGAGGGTGGGGGGGAAAGAGGGGGCCATCTATGAGGGTGGGGGGGAAAGAGGGGGCCATTTATGAGGGTGGGGGGGAAAGAGGGGGCCATCTATGAGGGTGGGGGGGAAAGAGGGGGCCATCTATGAGGGTGGGGGGGAAGGAGGGGGGCATCTATGAGGGTGGGGGGGAAGGAGGGGGGCATCTATGAGGGTGGGGGGGAAGGAGGGGGGCATCTGAGGGTGGGGGGAAGAGGGGGCCATTTATGAGGGTGGGGGGAAAGAGGGGGGCCATCTATGAGGGTGGGGGGAAGGAGGGGGCCATCTATGAGGGTGGGGGGAAGGAGGGGGCCATCTATGAGGGTGGGGGGAAGGAGGGGGCCATCTATGAGGGTGGGTGGAAAGAGGAGCAATCTATGAGGGTGGGTGGAAAGAGGGGCCATCTATGAGGGTGGGGGGAAAGAGGGGCCATCTATGAGGGTGGGGGGAAAGAGGGGGGCCATCTATGAGGGTGGGGGGGGAGGGGACCATCTATAAGGGAGGGAGGAAGGGGACCATCTATAAAGGGGGGGAAAGGGGACCATCTATAAGGGAGGGGGGGGGGAAGGGGACCATCTATAAGGGAGGGGGGGGGGGAAGGGGACCATCTATAAGGGAGGGGGGGAAGGGGACCATCTATAAAGGGGGGGAAAGGGGACCATCTATAAGGGAGGGGGGGAAGGGGACCATCTATAAGGGAGGGGGGGAAGGGGACCATCTATAAGGGAGGGGGGGGAAAGGGACCATCTATAAAGGGGGGGAAAGGGGACCATCTATAAGGGAGGGGGGGAAGGGGACCATCTATAAGGGAGGGGGGGAAGGGGACCATCTATAAGGGAGGGGGGGGAAGGGGACCATCCATAAGGGAGGGGGGGGGGGAGGGGACCATCTATAAGGGAGGGGGGGGGAAGGGGACCATCTATAAGGGAGGGTGGGGGGAGAGGGGGCCATCTATAAGGGAGGGTGGGGGGAGAGGGGACCATCTATAAGGGAGGGTGGGGGGAGAGGGGACCATCCATAAGGGAGGGTGAGGAGAGAGGGGGCCATCTATAAGGGAGGGGGTAGAGGGGGCCATCTATAAGGGAGGGGGTAGAGGGGGCCATCTATAAGGGAGGGGGCCATCTATTTGGGGGGGCAACATAGGGGGAGAGGGAATACACAGAGGGGGGCATATATTATTAGGAGGTCACAGAGTCAGGGCTACCCACTAAATGAGGGTGTAAAGGGGACAGTACAGATGTGCAGTGTGTATATAGATGAGGATGGTGTCAGTGTGAGGAGCCTAATATGTCTGTCTGGCAGATTCTGTGGATTCGTGGCTCGGAGAAGTTCTCATAACGGCCCAGGACGGATGGAGAAGATGATGAAAAGGAAAGAACTCCGATCAGAAAAGACGTCTCCTGTGAGTCACCTGATATAACTGCACAGTAATGTATATGGTGTATAGAGCCTGTGTAAAGCTGGGGCCACCTCTATATGACTGGATGAGGTGATTTAGTGTACTGGATTTGGTCAGTAACAATATGGTGGTGATGGTAGTGGTTGTGGTGTGGCGGTAATGTTTCCTCCCTATATACTGGTATTACTGGTAATATTGGTCTCAGTATACAGGATTTGGTCGGTAACAGTATGGCGGTAATAGGTAATATCTGTCTTGGTGTGTGTGTATATATATATATATATATATATATATATATATATATATACATACATACAGTGGTACCTTGGTTTAAGAGTAACTTCGTTTAAGAGCGTTTTGGTTTAAGAGCTCACAGTTTTTCAAAATTGTGACTTGGTTTAAGAACATTGCTTTGGTTTAAGAACTTCCTGTATTGGGTGGGAGCGCGAGTGGAGAAGGGGCATGGCCTGCATAGCGGGGTCTACAGCACTGTACTCTAAACACCTTCCAAATCATAGCAGATCCCCTTCAGGCTGGGGCTTACATCAGGGGACAGGACTGTGTGGGGGGGTAATCTCTCCATAGCTGTAACCCCTCTCTCCCCGGACAGAGAGTGCTGCATGTATGTGCCCACATCTGTACTGCTCATTCCTTCATGCTCCCTGCAGTCTCTGTCAGCCCTTGTGTTTCCCATCCTCTCCATTACTCTACAGTACAGAATAATAAATATATTTGGGGTGCGGAACCAATTGTCTGCATTTACATGATTTCTTATAGGAAAATTTGCTTTGGTTTAAGAGTGGATTTGGATTACAAGCACGGTCCTGGAACGAATTATGCTCATAATCCAAGGCACCACTGTGTGTGTATATATATATATATATATATATATATATATATATATATATATATATATACACACACAATAGCATCACTTGGTCGTGAAAGGAGGGGGGGGGGGCCCAAGTTGGCCTCTCGCACCAGGGCCCAGGAGACATTAGCTACGCCCCTGCGTGCGATCAATCTGATTTGTTGAAGTTAAAATTACAAATTTTCCATCTGTCAGAGCTACAACCAATGCTGTAGTAGTTACAGTAGCTTTGAGGATCCATAAGATAGGGTTTAATAGGTGTACAACCAATACTATGCAACTATGTATGTAACTATGTAACATCACTATTCACGCTGCCTCTACTATTCAGGATTACAGAGTATATTAGCAATTAACACCACTACTTAAGCCATATAATACCTATTAAGGATAATATTTGTCTGGTACAGCTGCACCCTCATAAAGAGGACATGACAGCAGCACCTGCAGCCTGCGTTCTGCCTTACAATGGATCATGTACTGGCTATGAATGAATACGCAGCAGCAGCAATGTTATTTAATTAAAAGATTACTGGGAGGCACACACCTTATAAGTAAGTCCCTAAATATAAAGGTAGTATGCAAATCTATGCTTGATAGTAGTCTAATAAATGATTTAAGCTAAGTACATGGCATGCTTTTCGTCATATTAAAAAAAAGGACATAAACAGGCTGGTGCAACAGGATTCTTATCCTTCTCTGAAACTCCAGTAAAGCTGAGATATATATGTTTGTGCACCATCTATATGCGTCCTAGGAGAACAGCCACGTCGCCCTTTCCTCACTATCCTCTCTGCAGCAGGAGCCTCCCCCCTCTGGTGTGTCAGCAGCATTCAGCCCCTTGGTTGAAAAATGATCTTTTCAGGATAAGTTGCCATGTGTGTACATTGGGAGTATAATTATTTCAAGCCAGTATTCAGGGTTTCCCACTCATTGAAGGGCTGTAAATATTTTAGTATAAAGGCCCTATTCCACGCAACGATTATCAGCCATATTTAGCTGATAATCGTCCCGTAGTACAGAAGGCAACGATCAGCCGACATCGTTCATGTCGGCTGATCGTTGCGTCGTTTGTCTTTTAAACATGTTGAAAGACAATCTACTCGAACAGCAACAATCTGCTGCCATCGCTCCGTAGCATAGGGGCTTTATTTTTCAAGGTTAAAGATGTATTCCAGGAGAAATGAACTTTTCCCCTACCCACAGGATAGGGGAAAAGTAGGAGCTCGCTGGGGGTCCAACCTCTGCACCCCTGCCAATCTGTGTATCAGACCCCAGCTTCTGTATTAATAGAGCTGCGCGTACGGCATGTGACCCGCGGCTCTTTTCATTCCTATTGAGACGACTGAAAGAGAAGAGTACAGCGCTCTTCCAGCTTACTCGGCTCTTTCTGTCACTCCATAGGAATAAATAGAGCTGCGTGTCACGTGCCGAATGTGTGGCTCTATTAATAATACAGAAGCCAGGGTCTGATATGGATATTTGGGGGGTGGGGGGTGGTACAGAGGTCGGAAGCAATAATACAATTTTACCCTCCCAGCATAAAGCTGGTGAGGATAAATGGTGGTCCCGGTCCCCCTGCTTATTGGTCGCTCTATTCTTGTGTCCTTCTGCCAGTTCCTGTCCCCCGTTGCAGCACCAGTTTTTAGCCTTACATTAGAGAAGCAACATCCAGACCATCCAAAAACCCCAGTGTGACTAAACTAGCTAAACTGGGCTGCAGCAAGGACCGGAAGGTGCCAGAAAGCAAGAGGAACAGAGGAGCCTTTTACCCTCACCTGGGAAGTAAAATGATATTATCCCTGGAATACTTCTTTAACCCAATCCCAATTGCTGTTGCCCCCACAGAACTTGTTCAGTTCCTTAATGCCCAGTTTTGTAGACTTATATTCCTAGAGAGGACAATGTTGGGAACCATCTCTCTGAGGTTCAGCTTAATGGGGTTATCCAGCGTGGGGGCTATTTTTAGATGTGGCCTCCTTCACTGATCCCGCCTTCTTCACTGAGTGTCTGAGCGGACCTGAGACGTCACGTCTCGGGCCCATGTCAGACACCTGGAAGCGGCCGGGAATGAGGCACTGGAGCGCCGCGATGCGGGACCCGCCGCTGGGACCAGGGAGGTGAGTGGACATCTTTTTTTTCAGCCACCTCCTCCCCGGGCACATCTAAAAATAGCCCCCACGCTGGATAACCCCTTTAACATAGTGAGATTGTATTTCTATTTGACCAAATGGTTTGCTAAGAACAGTTTTTTATTGTGTGTATGACGGAGGGAGAATATGCAGCGAGTCCTGATACTTGCATTTTGCCGCAGCATTTTTATGTTTATGTCATCAGGCATGTCAAAAGTTATTGATCACAGCAGGTCTTACTGCTGAGACCCTCAGTAATCAGGACATATAGCCAAGGAGAGAGTATGGCAGCAGCAGTGCGATCCATGTCACTGTAATGGCCGATTCATACAATGTAATTCTACGAGGCTGCATTGTCAGGATTAGTGGTCGGCTTGGGCGTGGATGGTGCTTCTCCCAGATATATCTCCTGATCACACTAGGTCTTAGCAGTGAGAGCGGCTGCAATCCATCATTTTTGATAACATATCAAAAAGTTATATTTCATGACAGTGACTCTTTAAATGCAAACTACAACTTTTTTCTCTTTCAATACGATAAGTTTGTAACGTATCTATCTAGCAATGCAGATTGATGTTTTTTCTTTTTTTTTTTTCTATGAAACAAAACAAGTCAGTTTATAAGTTTGTAACACAGTATTCACTTTTAATTAGGCCTCTTGGTTCCACGCACGCTATTTACCTTGGTTGTAATGTTTGTCATGAATCACAGGTAATTGTTCTAAATTAAACATATGAGTCATTTCAATGAATAGTCTAGATGATCCATAGGTCAGGGTTCATGGAAGGTTTTTTTTTTTTTCTTTTTTTTCTAAACTTCCATGAAAAAATATCTGGTTGGAAAAGAAAACTGTTTTATTTGGGAGTTCTGCAGACAGTGACTCAGATCTTTACTTTCCTGGATCTCTCCTTTTACATATGGCTCTTGATAGACAGATATTTGACCCACACCTGCAATGGAAAGATCAGCAGGAGTTCAGGCAACCTTACTAAACAGTTGCTCTCTTGTTCAAAACATGAATAACATTTCACTTAAAAAAGATTTTGGTGATAGGTTTCGATTCCAGTAGCTCATATACAGGATGTTACAATTTTTATATCTTACAATCACTTGGTAAATAGGCACTAATAAATATTTTCTATTAGGAGACTACCATTTGATCTTCTTAGACATAAGGAGAAATATACTCTTCAGGTTTCTGGCTTAGCTTGAGTGAGCTGACTTGTTTGACTAGTATGTTTTTAGTACAGGTTGTCTACATTGATGCCGTTCTTGAAAGACGTAATATTGCATGTTATCTCTAGAATGGGATTTATTTATTGCTATATTTGGAGTCAGGAAAATATTTTCTTCTCTAACTTGAAAACTGCCTGATGAGGGGGTTGCATTCTTCTGGATCAACACTGCAGCTGGCTAATAGGGTGACTAATGGTTGGATTACAGCTCTGGCCATTAGATGTATAATTTGGTACTAAGAACAGGACCGGATCTCATCCTAGAAGATGGACATATTTTTTTTAAAGCCTAAAGAATTTCCTAAAGATAACTTCCCTATAAAAAAATCATTCTACAGTGATACCTTGGTTCCCAAACTGTTTGGAACTCAAACTGTATTTTCAAGGAAAGTTTGCTTTGGTTCTCAAACATGTATTTGAATGAAAATCTACCTGGAAGTAACGTTCAGAATTCAAATTTTGCTCAGTATCTGTTTTTGCGAGCATGGATTGTGGGTTGTACCTGGAGAATTTAGAACTGGTGAGGCTTCACATACAGTACAGTACTGTATAAGCCTGCTGGAGGCATATACAGTACAGTAGTAGTACAGTCAGTGCACCACCATCTCTCATCCTGTACAGTACTGTGTAAGACTGCTGGAGTGCATATATAGTACAGTAGTAGTACAGTCAGCGCACCACCATTTCCTATCCTGTACTGTATAAGACTGCTGGAGTGTTTATACAGTACAGTAGTAGTACAGTCAGTGCACCACCATCTCCCATCCTGTACTGTATAAGACTGCTGGAGTGCATATATAGTACAGTAGTAGTACAGTCAGTGCACCACCATCTCCCATCCTGTACTGTATAAGACTGCTGGAGTGCATATACAGTACAGTAGTAGTATATTCAGTGCACCACCATCTCCCATCCTGTACTGTATAAGACTGCTGGAGTGCATATACAGTACAGTAGTAGTATATTCAGTGCACCACCATCTCCCATCCTGTACTGTATAAGACTGCTGGAGTGCATATACAGTACAGTAGTAGTACAGTCAGTGCACCACCATCTCCCATCCTGTACTGTATAAGACTGCTGGAGTGCATATACAGTACAGTAGTAGTACAGTCAGTGCACCACCATCTCCCATCCTGTACTGTATAAGACTGCTGGAGTGCATATACAGTACAGTAGTAGTATAGTCAGTGCACCACCATCTCCCATCCTATAGAGTACTGTATAAGACTGCTGGAGTGCATATACAGTACAGTCTGTACAGTCTGGAATCTGATTGGTTGGTAGGGGCAACTGAGCCAGTTCCACTTTATACCATGGAGGAGATTTATCAAACATGGTGTAAAGTGAAACTGACTCAGTTGCCCCTAGCAACCAGATTCCCCCTTTTATTCCTCACAGACTCTTTGGAAAATGAAAGGTGGAATCTGATTGGTTGCTAGGGGCAACTGAGCCAGTTTCACTTTACACCATGTTTGATAAATTTCCCCCTATGAATCCAAATACTGTACCACTTGCTCCACTTTTCAGGGAAAACTTAGCATAGCCGAGCAATCAGAAATGGGCACAGCGCTCAGATGAATGTTTCAGTCCTTATGTTTTAATTATTGGTGGGGGTCAAAACTTTTGACATGTGACCACACAGCCAAGACGAAAACACATGTGAAGAAAATGACAAATTTTAGGGCTGAAATAAAACTATCCGTATTTGCCTTTTAGTTATTTATTGAGCTATGTGTAATGAAATCCTAGATATTGATTTTGCTGTTAGTGGGAGTACATGGGAAACGTCTGGGCTATAAATATCAATGAGTTTACTAGCACAAATTTACGCAATTAATTTTGATGTAGTAAAGGAATGATGCAATCTACAGACTAGTAATCATTAACTCATAAAACATGATTGCAGCCTCAGTCAGTGACCATAGACACACCTGCTGGCTCCGTCTGTCTCTGGGCATATTACATCTATTTACATTATAGAATTATGTTTACAAGAATTACATTTTGTGAACAATAAACTTGGTAGTTCCAATGTAGCTATCATTATAGTCATATATTTTAAGTAGAGATGAGCGAAGCAAAAGGTAATTTGTTTAGCAAATTTTTGGTCAAACTCTTCATTAATTTCAAATTTCTTTCAAACAGCCAAAACTATAGTAGCTACAATACTGGGACTATTACAACTATTACAAAAGGGCAAATTTGTTAAAGTATGCTGTTGTAAAAGTGTCAAAAATCTGGAAAATCACAAAATTCTGCCAGTCAGTCATCCAATTTCTGCCATTCCTCTCCTCTCTGTCCCTATATCCCTTTGTTAGTCTCTCCCTGCTCTGCTGTAACTGCCTTCTGCCATCCTCTTCTCTCCTCCACACACAGCCGACTGGCCGCCTCTGTTACCGAACCTCCTTATATAGAGTGCTGACATCATTAAGGGACCAGCAGCTGATTGGATGGGCGCTAGGGATTATGGTTAATCCCTTTCTCCCGCCCTGTGACGCTCCAGACAGCATGTGCGGCCGCCATTCTGTTTTCTTGCGAATTTCCTTAAGGAATTGGTGGGAATTCACTGCACAGAAGGAAGCAAATTGACAGTGTGATTCACAGCGAATCTTAATTCTCCAGATTCGCTTTGCACGGCATCATTAGATGCAGTAACTGTATATGTATGTTTACTCAAAGGATTACACTGCTATAAATTCTGAGACCAAAAAAATACATAGAACATGTTGAATATGCAGTATTCTTCTACTTGCATCCCAGCCTAGAGTTGTCATGTTGCTGAGAAAGTGTCTGTCTCTGTGTGTGGGTACCATATGTTTCTTGTATGTACTGCTATTTTACTTGCCACACTGCCAAACATTGCTAAACAGCATACACTGAGGTATATTGCAATAGGGTTAAAGTTTATGTATGAAGGATGCTTTGGTCACATGCTTCTCTCAACCAGACCCCTGTTAATCTAGAAAGGGTGGACCTAAAGCGAGTTTGTACCTGGTTTGGCCAGTAGTCAAGTCAGCCAGCTACTTGGCCAAAGTTTTCACAGTATCCTGTGTATAGTACAGCCAGGGCCGTATTTACCACTAGGCATCCGTGGTCCGGTGCCTAGGGCAGCACATTTCAGGGGGGCAGCGCCAGGGAGCAGGGGGAAGGAAACAACTTTTCCCACCTCCTCCTTCAGACTCGCCAGACTTGCCAGTAAATCTGGTGTCTTTTCGGGGTGGGTTATGGTGGTATTGGTCAGGTCTGGTATGGCGGTGTTATCCAGTCACAGTATGGGCATATTGGTCAGGTCTGGTATGGCGGTGTTATCCAGTCACAGTATGGAGGTGTTGTTCAGTTCTGGTATGGTGATGGTAAATGTGACGCTTGGAGCTATTACCTACAAATCTACCAATCCTGTGGTGAGAATTCCCTCAGACAATATGCAGACCGCTCTAATTATTGATTCAATGTGGAAACTTGTGTATGTTTAAGCAGTTAAAAACTATGAAAAACACGATTCATACAATGTTTCTACAGTACATGTAGAGAAATGCATGGGCCGAAACCAGGCTGCCATTTCTTTCCCAGTAGTCATGTGCTGTTACCAGGATTATTGGCCATACGCCTATTGGTTACTGCATTAGGGTCTGGTTTCGGCTGCATGTGGTGATGTACAATAAATGTGGGAACGCGGCCTAAGGCTGATCAGATATCAATATGATGTTCAGAAACTAGAAAATAATGATGCTAATAGTTGAGTGAAAGGGGGGTATCTTCAGGTCTAGTGCCTAGGGCAGCAGCAGCTGGTAATACGGCCCTGAGTACAGCCAGTGAGAGACAAGGAAAAAAGAAGATATAGTAGCTTCAGGACCAAGTTCCAACCTCCTTATGTCTGAGATTAGCCTGAACGCTAAGCCAAACAGAAACATTTTACCTCTAGTGCTCCTGAGACAACTATCCAAGTCAAGTCAAATGTTCCAGAAGTGCATGTGAAAAGGTCAAGTGAGAACTTCCCTCTTAGGGTCCCTGTTTGTAGGTCATGCTACAAGCAATAAAGTCTGCACATAAAAGTCTGCACATAAAAACTCTTGTATTTTCCCAAAACTACAAGTCACTGCAGCCTGGCCACACTGCAAGGATAATATCCTGTCCTGCTTCTAGTCCAGGGTTGGATACAATTATGCTCCATGACCCCCAGGCATTAACTGTTCTCTTCCTAGGCCTCCAGTAAAATCGGTTGTCCCTGCTGGTATTGTGGGACCGATCTGCAGAGTACTACTGACTATAAATTTCTACACACTTAACTACAGTAAGACAATGTAGAAAAATCTTTATAAGCAGGGTCTTATTGGACTGAGTTCCCTTTAAGTACACCTGTAACTCAAAGTAACCAAGCTATAACTGTACCAAGTAGAGATGAGCAAATTTACATTAATAATGACGTGAAGCGCTTCATTATCTCTGCAATCCGCTGATCAGACGTCTGCCTTTTAACTCAGTGCTGCTTCTCCCTGGATGCTGGGAAAAGCTGGATCCAGTCCTGGGAAACTGGAAGAAGTTTCTCAGGACTGGATCCATCTTTTCCCAGCACCTGGGGAGGAGTGGCATGGAGCTGCAGTCATATAAAAGGCAGCAGGCAGATGAACGGATTGCAGAGATCTTGAAGAGCTTCATGTCGTTATTACTGTAAATTTGCTCATCTCTAGTACCAAGTGCCTTAAAACGCCCAATTCTCCAGTTAATCTGCGATTAGCATTCCTTAAAGAGACAGTGGCCAACTATTTTTACTTCCAAGCAACAAGCTATACTCTTCCTTGTGCCTTAAAAAGACTATTTTTAGATAGGAACTGTTTAACTAGCAAAAAGCAATTGATGGCCTCTCTATTCATCCTGTGCCTATTGTTTGAGACCAGTGGTAGAAGATTATGTTGTAACGATATTTATTTAAATCTAAATGTAATCCTCCTCTTGCTTGAATATGAACGTACCTCTCCCCCTGCCCGCAGTAAGCGCGGGGACAGGCCTTGGGCTTCAGGATAGCTCCGGCCCTGACATGGCACGACCCTGCTGATGGACTGGCTACTCAATCCAGTAACTGATTGACTGAGAGGTCAGTCTATCAGCCAGGACAGGTTTTTTCCCCAGAGTTGTGACGAGGGGAAAAAGCCTTACGTCAGGGGTCCCAAGGTGGGTCCTGCCACTCACCATGGGCACGGGGAGAGTTAAGTATGTACTTGCAATCAAATTCCCCCCTGTCCCTGCTGGCTGTCGAATCTTAAAAATGGCCAGACTTCTCATTTAATTATGGAGGAAATAAGCAGTAATGTAGTCAGACTATTTAAAGGGACACTGTCATTTTCAAAAAGTTTGAGACATGTGAAAGGTTTTAATAGGTTTGGGTTGAGACCACCACCATTTTCTAGAATGAGCTGAGAAAAGTGCATGGCTCCATTGTAAGCCTATGAAGACCATTTCCTGTATCAGGACGAGAAAGGTAGCAGGTTAGAGAGTGAAGCCCTCAGGCTCAAATTTCTGGCTTGTTCTAGAGATTAGTATGGTGGTCTGAACACCCAGACCCCGACCATTAAAAGATTTTTGACATGTCTCTGTAACATGTCAAAAGTTTTTGTAAATAATGTATTAAGGAATGTTATAAAACTCTCTATTTCTCATTAAGGCCAAGGATCAACATGCAACAAAGATGCAGGGTCGGAAAGTCTATTCCTTTTTATTGACAATGCAATATTCACAAACAAGACCAGATGAGGCTTACAACAACTTTTCTTTCTACAGATGATAGGTAGGTGGGTGGGTGGGTAGCCTAACAGACATTGAACACTCTTGGTCAAAAGGAGTGGTCACCATAAGCTAACATTTGTAAATTCTGCTCCACCATAGAAAAATGGGTAGACAGCTGGAATACTAGTCCAAGTAACTGCCAGGTCACCCAGACCCAATTGATTAAAGCTTTTAATATAACTTTTGGACATGTCAAAAAGTTTTTAAATTGACATGGAGAAATAAAGAAGAAGAAAGGAGAGTTATACAATCTGGCAGCAGTAGGGGGAGGGGGGGAATTAATAAATTCAAGTACTAACTTACCTCTCCTCTTGCCTGTGGTGAGTGGTGGGACCGGCGTCGGGACTTCTGCAGGGCTTCGCAATCTCAGCCAGTCAGTGACAAGGGCAGGCCGCCGCTCCAGTCACTGATTGTCTGAGCGGCCAGTCCATCATCCGGGGCAGGCCTTTTCCCGTGAGTCGTGACGTCATCACAACTCAGGGAAAAATGCCTTACAGTGGGGTCCTGTGGCCGGTCCCGCCGCTCACTGCAGGCATGGGGAGAGGTAAGTTCGTACTTGTAATCAATTTCCCCCCTGCCAGCTGCCAGATTTGATAAATCACTGGATTTCTTTAAGGACCTCTCATAACTTAGACTTTAGTTAGCTGTGCACCTCCACTTGTTAGTGAAAAGTGAGTGGGGATCTTAGTGGACATAGAGGTCAGGCATGATGGTAAATCACTGCATGACCCCTTTGTTTTGAGAAAGATAAGCCACAGCCAGAACTCTCTCAGGGCTGGACAGGAGAAATAACTGATAGCTGAACAATTATTTAGCCAGTTATTAAAGGTGTGTGGCCACTTTAAATCTACTGCAAAGATATCAATTTTAGTTTCATGTTAAGATTTAAACATCCAATGCAATCATTATAACACAACGCCTAATCATTTTCTATATGTCTGGACAAGAATTAAACATTACTAATATAATAATATGGACCGCCTGGAGAACTTGATGCTTGTATATTAGCCTCCACACCCTGAAAATAAATCTATACACGTTATCCGCTCTTAAATTTCTCAAAAGATTTAAGTATTACTTTCAATCTAAATAGATGTCGCTAGTATTTTCTTTAAGAATTAGTGTTTGCATAGGAGATACCATGTTAATTCTTTAATCTCAAAAGAATCTCAATATGAATATGTAGGAATGTAATAAACGGCAATATCCTTGGCACCGGCAACCGTCTCTCCGAGCTCAGGGCTACAATCAAGGGAGTGATCCCTACCTGGCAACGTGCTGCAAATCTGTATTTGTTTGTGTATAATAATAAAGAATATGGTGACTATACATATATGTTATGTCAATGCCTTCTTAAAAAAAAAAAAATAAATAACAGATTTCTATAGGGCTATTATTTAGATACTATTTTCACGTCGGGTTCTGTTATGTACCCATGGCGATGGTAAACAAGGAACAGCTGTATGTACACTTACTACAGATAAAGTTCAAGGTTAACAATTGTACATTCTTTCTTGACCTTTGCAACTGCAGAATTAAAGAGGAGAAGACCGGCACCTGGAACCTGCAGTCGTTTTACAGCAGTTATTGATGTACTGTATATGTTACAATATGTCATTTCATAATTGTTGACAAGAAGACATTCTTCGCGGTACTAAATCTAAAATGTCTACAATATTCCATTGAGTCTTTTAAGCAAATATACTTATGCTCCAAATAATGCTCCCAAGGGCAGGAGAAGTCTACAAGTCTGTTAACATGTCTGTATGTGTTTCATTTGTGTAGGTAATATATGTGTTATATAGTGTATACATAGAGTTTTATACAGTATGTGCTCACTCTATCTATCTATCTATCTAGATAGAAAAGTAGAAAACAAGCCGCACGTCCGATTATGATGTGGCGGGTGCTCAGGTAATAAGTCCTTAGGCCAAGGATTCCGAAAGTAGAGGATGGAGAGTCCACAGCACACCAGCTCAAGTGGTAAAAAAGTGGGTTTTATTCCAAAGATGATGAACAAAACAGATGCAACGTTTCAACAACCTCTCGTTGTCTTTCTCAAGCATAGTGGGTGGGTCATAATGACATCATTAAATACTGTTCCAAATAAAGTGTACCACCTACCAGGGTGATTTGCATAATGACAATAACATTGTGTAAACTGTGAAGCATATACATAGTAAGAGCACTGGAAGTGCATACATGGTACATCAACAAACATAGAAAAGTGCTGTGGTTAGTGCAATGCGTGATCACACCGATTTCAAAACATATAAATATAAATTCATAATGTGACTTGAGTCGGGAGGAGGATCCAGAAGCCACTCACCACCTACGGAGACTGTGTATAAACTTTTTAGGTTTGCATCTGTATTCCAGCCATGGCAGTGTGCACCTATTTTGTTATATAATTCTATTTTCTATGGGATGCGCTAACCAATTTTTTTGTATTATATGTAGAGGGGGGGAGGCTGCCTCCATATTGGATCTTGCACTCTACTTATCCCCCATAGATGATTTAAAGGGGTATTCCAGAAAAAAAAAACTTTTCCCCTATCCTGTGGAAAAAGTAAGAGATCACGGGGGGGTCTGACCCCTGAATCAACTGGCAATCTCCGTATCGCACCGCCGCCTCTGTTCTGAATAGAGCCCCGGGTTGGCACGCGACCCGCTGTTCTATTCATTCCTATGGAGCGACGGAAGAGGGATTAAGTTAAAGAGGATGTACCACCTGATAAACCCACTGATCGAACGGCGCCGGCCCGGGGAAGCCAGTGTCACAGTCCGCTTTTCGGACCGAGGCACCGTTCCCGTGCACGGCGCCGTTCTATGCACCGGAACCGGCCGTTGCTCAAGCACTGGAGGAGGGCCGGGCCGCCCCCAGTGGGAGGGAATTCCCTCCACTGTATGACGCGGATCCATTCATTCTAAGGGAGCCGCGTCATACAGGGGAGGGAATTCCCTCCAACTGAGGGCGGCCCGGCCCGCCTCCAGTGCTTGAGCACATAGAGCGGCGCAGTACACGGGAACCGGGCCTCGGTCCGAAAAACGAACCGCGGCACCGGCTTCCCTGTGACGGCAGCGTTCGATCGGTGGGTTTAGGTTAAAGAGGATGTACCAGGTGGTATATCCTCTTTACGTTAACCCCCTGAGGAATCAGGCTGTACCACAGTCTGGCCCACAGGGGGTTAATTTAATTTTTTTAAAATTAGCCCCCTGGGGACCAGACTGTGGCGTTTTTCTTACATAAAAGAACCACTAAAAAACATCATATGCATAGGCTATGTTTTTCTTTTTTAAGCAGAGCAGAAGTCTATGGAAAAATAGTTTGCATAAAAAATGCCAAACCCTCTTATGCTGCATTTTAATGAAGAAAAAAAAAGGATGTGAAAAAAGATGCCGATTTTATTGTTTTTTTCACCCAAAAATAGGGCAGTGCGAGGGCAGCCTCAACAGTGCATGGCTAGCATTGACTGTTTTATTTTTATACCTAGGCCTGTTAGTACAGATGAGTGAAGCAAATCTTGCAAAGATTTTCTGTAAATTAAGCTGTCAATTTGCTTCCATCTGCAAAGCGAATTCTGCGCCATGCATTAAAAAAAACTTTGCTGAACATGGCAGACATGATGACGGATGCACATGTTTATTTCCACTACTGAAAGTGAGAATCACAGAGCTGTGCAGGAGGACAGTGAAAGAAACTTCTCTATACAGCAGTGTGTATGGCTGAGTGTGAGTGCAGGCACATTATAGCAGCAGTGTGTATAGCTGAGTGTAAGAGTAGGCACATTATAGCAGGAATGGAGAGGATGGGAAACACAAGGACTGACAAAGACTGCAGGGAGCATGAAATAATCAGCAGGGCAGATGTGGCCACAGTATAGCAGCACTCTCTGTCCAGGGAGAGAGGGGTTACATCTATGAAGAGATTACCTCCACAGTCCTATCCCCTGATGTAAGCCTCAGCCTGAAGTGGATCTGCTATGATTTGGAAGGTGAGGGAGACTTCCTGGGCCAGAGTACTGTGCTGTAGACCCCGCTATGCAGACCATGCCCCTCCCCCACTGCCCTCCCATCCAGTACAAGGAGCTCTTAAACCAAAGCAATGCTCTTAAACCAAGTTACAATTTTGAAAAACTGTGAGCTGCTCTTCTTAAAAATCCCTCTTAATCCAAATTACTCTTTAACCACGGTTCCACTGTACAGCAAAAAGTGCAATTGATATACATAACATATATCTAAAAGATATCTGACATTAGTGTTACCATATTAGAAAGTTCTTCACTTTGTTGAATATTAGATTTACAATTTACAAATACAATGTGCGCCGGGATGGCATTTTCCCACACCAGTGTTGCACTTTCATAAATTAGGTTCACAGAATATTTTTTCTCAAACATTGAAAAATGATCCAGGTTTAGATATATTTAGCCTTTTCTATTTTTATGCTTAAAACACCAGGAAGGATTCTTGACCTTAAATTTAGAAAATATTTTGCAGATTTTTTTTTTGTAATGTAGTTAGCAGATACTATACATAATGCTGTGCTGGTTAGACATGTTACATTTTATAATCCCCAAGACTTTTACCATATTTAGAATTCAATGTAAAAGGTCTGCATCTGGAAATGTCATATCCCACCTCAAACTGTATCTCGCTGTATCTACTTTATTTTCTTTGGGTTCTATTCTGTGCATACTCTGCCTATTGCTGTGTTTGTCTTAAAACATGTCTCTCCAATGGAAGCTTTGTTAATGGGTTTTAGGGTCTAGACAGCATTCAAGAGGAAACATGTTGCTACAAGAGGGGTTTAAGGGGTTGAATTAATAGGAAATAATCACAATAAAAATATGATAGTAAATCAACCTGGAAACTATTTAAGGACTCGATTCTAGAACTCATATGAACTCAATGCTACTGTATTTAGGTGAATTCTTTGAGCAGAGAGGCACGGAGAGCAGAAGCTTGTGAGCCCTCCCGTTTAAACAGATAGGCAGGATTTGGCGCCGGGAGATGGGGTTCCGCATGGAATTTCGGCGCCGATTCCGTATTGTGAACGGGCCCTTAAATAATAAAATTATGTGATTGAATCATCCCTTTTACTATGCAAACCAGTTCCCCATTTGTTCCACCACTACCAACTTCCTTTAGACATTGGACCTAATTTGCAGTCCCAGATCCTGGTAGAAGCATAAAAAAAACTCCACCCACCAGCTGCTGATTGGCAGTTATTTATCAATGCTGTGTATAGGCAATCAATTGTCAATCAGCAGCTGGAGGGCGGGGGGTAGGGGTGTGGCAAGAATCCTATTCTCCTGAATATTAGGAGAACGGCTAAACAGAATGATGTCAGTAATACATCGATCTGTTCAGCATTTTGGTCACTAGTTTATGCTGCTCCCACTTAAGGCAGCATGAACCTGGTGACAAATTCCCTTTAAGCTGTCAGTTATCTCTTCTATATGGCACCCATTCTGACCATACATATGAACGTTTGGCACCACCAAGCACCCTTATGTTCTCTTTTGGCAAGGGAGGGTTAGGCTGCAGCCAGAGCTCTTTGGCTATGGATTTTTTCTCCCAGAACAAAGAGGTTGGGTAGTTATTATCTGTCTGCGGTAAGTCAGGAGAGCCCCACACACCTTATGGAGGAAGTGGCAGGTACACCTGACAAAAGTAAAAGTTGCATAAGGAGCTTTAAATATACTTGTCAAACTAATCTCCCACCCATTCTTTAAATTACAGAAGGGGAAATGCATGTCCTTGCTGCATAGTCAGATTGCTGAAGCAGCCCTTCTAAACTCATTGAATTATGTGGAAGTGTACTACGCATCTGCATCTCTCCATGCCCAGTCTGAAAAATGGGAGATCAGCTTTACAAGTGTACCTTAAAGGGGTAGTGCGGCGCTAAACAATTATTCATTAAATAACACACATTACAAAGTTATACAACTTTGTAATGTATGTTATGTTAGTGAATGGCCCCCTTCCCCGTGTCCCCCCACCCACCCACAAAACCCCTGGAAGTGTAGTGCTCTATACTCACCTGATTCGTGTCGACCCCGGTCCGCCATCTTGTGACAATGATGTCATCTTCGGGCGGCCGGCCGAAACGCTCCGACCGGCTCTCGTGCTGGTCTCCCTCTGCCGCGTCATCAGCTACTCAGCCGCGATTGGCTGAGCACAGTTATGCTCAGCCAATCGCCGCTGAGCAGCTGATGACACGGCAGAGAGGCGCCGCACTACCCCTTTAAGGCTATGTTCACACGTTATACAACGGACATTGTTTGACACAGCTGTTGATTTCAGTGTCAAACAGCGAGCCAAAGTATTACATGTTCCTCTGGCTTATAATGCATTCAGCCACTGGAACATTATTTTCCTCCCATACAAGTCTGCTGACTTTAATTCACACTATGTCCATCAGGACAGCCACACAGTATGTGTACAGTCTATTTTCTAAAGCCATTCTTTGTAAACTGGGCTGTAGTAAATATGTTCATGTGCAGTAAACAACGACCCGTTGTTCTATTGAAATCAAAAGAACTGATTGAATCTGCAAAACCTACGGATGTTTTTTTCAATGGCCACTACGGCCGTAGTTTTCCGAATTCAGCAGGTCATTTCTGCCCAATGAACCTGCTGATATGCCCCCAGAAGCTCTTTACCTTATAACTGCACGGCTGTTAATCATTCTTTTCTTCTCTTCTGCATTGAGTTGATATTCCCTAATTGCCCCTATGCTAATCCAGGGCTTAGGAGCATTGGAGGCGTCGCCTGTTGCTAGTTCTCTGCCATGGCTAGTGATGAAAAGGTAAATGGATATTCTGTTAAAATGAGGATGAATGAGGATGTTATTATTTTTTTTTATTCCTCCATTTAATTTACATGGCTTTTTAATTAATATTTGCCAACATGATTAATTAATTTAGTGTGCACATTTTTAATTTATTTACTTTTCCTAGACTGTCTCGTGACGGCTCTTTTCAAAAGAGTCGGCACGAGACAGGAAACTCCCGTCATGCAGAGCGGTGGGATAGGTTCCCATGATCCTTTGCCCGCCGCTCTGTTAATACACAGCGCAAGATCTTTTCTCTAAACTATTCTTGAAGATACAGACTGCCTTTGCAGTCTGGCATCGTTACATTGATGTTGTGCTTATGATTTGGCAGGGGTCGGTCTCCCAGCTGGAGGATTTCATGAAGGAGTTGAATTGTAATCAGTACAATATCAGGTTAACATATAAATACAGCAGACAACAGATAGATTTTTTGGATGTGTCCATAGAATGTGACTGTAGGGGACAATTACAGACAGACGTATTCCGCAAACCTACATCTGTAAACTCTCAGTTACACGCCACCTCAGCCTATGTACCCTCGACAATCATAGCGATCCCTGTGGGTCAGTTCCTGAGGATGAGAAGGATCTGCTCCACAGAGGACCGTTACCAAGCACAATCACATGATCTTAGAGATAGATTTAGAGAGAGGGGATATGGCAAAAAAAACGATTGAGAGAGGATATAGAAGGGCTGCAAACACACAGAGAGGGGAATTATTACAAACAACAGTAAGACAGAAGGAATCTATCCAGACAATACGATTTATTTCACCCTATAACGACAAATGGGATTCTATGCGTCAGATCCTGAATAAGCACTGGCCAGTCTTGTTCACGGATACGATCTTAGCCTCTCGTCTCCCAGAAACTCCACAACTCACTGCAAAAAGAGGAAAGAACTTAAAAGATATTTTAGTCAGGAGCCACTATGTGGCCAAAACTAATAACCCCTTTGGGTCTAAAGGGCAAAGAACAGGATGTTACCCATGTGGGGACTGTATGGCTTACAAAAATATGGACAGGACAAACAACTTCACATCCGCAGATGGTAGCAAAACTTACCAAATTAGGGACTACATTTCATGTAGTACTACATACGTTATCTATTACGCAACCTGTGGATGTGGTAAAATATACGTTGGATTGACATCCCGGGAACTGCGGATAAGAGTGAGGGAACATGTTAGAGGCATAATGGCAGCAAAAGGGGTGGTGGATGTTGAAAGCCTCAAGTCAATACCCAGACATTTCAAGTTGTTCCACAATTGTGATCCTGGCACCTTCAGAGTAAGGGGAATTGAGAAAGTCCACGGTGGTATTAGAAGTGGGAATATCAAAAGGATCCTGGCACAGAAGGAATGCCGCTGGATCAGTACCTTAGGTACAATGTCCCCAGATGGTTTAAATGAACAGTTGAGTTTTGTGCCGTTCTTATTCAGTTTTGTGCCGTTCTTTTTCAATTTCATGTTTTTAACCATTGTGCTGTCTTTTTTGTTTTAAATTTTTTAGTTACGTGACATAATATGTGCTGTGCCCTGCTTATATGTTGTGAATGAGGAAACATGACGGTGTGTGGAGACCCACTAAAAGCAAGAACTGAGAGAGAATAAGAGGAAAAGAGAAATGCATTCTAAAAAAAGACGCTGGGATAGATATACCATCAATATGGGCCCTCCTTATCTATATCATGTTTGTAAATTAATTGATTTGTGTATCCATCATGGTTTCAGTATAATTCCCCCCTTCTCCCCCTTTTTTTTTTTTTTGTGTGTGTGTTCACATTATATGCGGTTTTTATGCGTTTTATATGATATTTCATGATTTGTGGTTGTAATTGTGTCACAAACACATGATAGTAACATTTTTATATTGTTCACATACTTTTTATAACTGTACTACACGGTTTATGTATTTTTTATCACTTATAGACATAATTGCACGTATGTGCTGTGGTTATAATTCCATAAGCACCTTACTTGATGTATTTTCACTTGCACTTTTTAGAAGGGGTTTAGTTATTTACCTGAAACAATAGATTTTGTTATTTTATTTATTAATATCAGCAATTCTTAGTATGGCTCTTCTCCCTTTAGACACAATGCAGTTGGTATCCACTGTGCACCCGAGATGTGGGCGCTGGAGTAGCGTCGGTTGTGGCCTCAATATGCCTCCTGCGCATGTTCGGGAATTCCGGATCCCGCGCATGCGCTGGGTGGCTGAGTGGTCGCGGCTGATGTGATGCCGGCGTCCTACTTCCGGTGGCACGTATTATGACGGAGATGTCGCGGCGGAAGTGACGCTAGCGCCATACTTTTTGTTGCACGCACGGCGGATCCACCGGGGTTAGATTTCCTCATTTGGGGAACAGCATAAAAGGAATCAGAGCAGTGGTGAGGGTATGCCCCCTAGAGGAAGCATCATACGCGAAACGTGCGTCGGGGTGATCGCCATCTTCACAGTCTAACATGGGTAAGACCATGCTACAACTTTATTATTTGCACATATGTTAATATTTGGATGTAGTCACTACGATGATGGGATAGGATTTCCAGTATAGGTCATATAACATACTGTTTTGGGTGTGAAGGACCGGATAGTGTTTAGGTTTACTTCTGTCACACTTTAGTTACCATACATATAATCTTTGGCATATAGTCGGACATAGTGGTTGTTATTTATTGAGTCTTTTTGTCTTTGAGCACGATTTATATTCCTATTTTGTTACGCTTTTAATGGTACTAAATAAAGATATTAATATTTTATAAAAGGAATGTATTGCCCATGTGTTTTGTTCTGGTGGATAATGCCTTTGCAGTCTGTAACTTTTACTTCATCTAATCCTCTTCTTCGGTGCAGCAAGACCGGGCGCCACCATCTTGATGACGTTACTTGTGTTCCAGCGCTGGAACCCAAGTGAGTTCATCAAGATGGCGGCGCCCGGCCTTGCTGCACCGAAGCAGAGGATTAGGTAAAGTATAAGATACAGACTGCAAAGGCAGTCTGTTAGGGAAAGATGAACTTTGGTAATAGGGACAGTAAGATTTAGGTGATAGGTTCTCTTTAACAAAATATACATTATTAGAGACTATAATATTCTGCAGACGATGACAAAGTTACACGCTGAGTTATAGAACAGGCAATGAAAGTTGTTAAATCCATCATACTTAAAGTGACACCGTCACCCCCTTAGTGCATTCTGACATCTCTACACAGGTGTAAAGGGTAAATTTAGTGTTTTTCATATCTTATTTCATATCATACGTCATGGTGCTTGTTCAAGTAAAAAGTGTCCTTTTATCAACTGCAGATTGTATTAAGTGGGCGTGGCCTCGCGGCACTAGCGCCACATAACCCCGCCCACAACGGCACGGTTGGCCCCGCCCCCTTGACGCCCATTGGTTGTCCAACGTAAAGGGGGTGGAGTCTAGACCTTTCGGCCAGCCTGTTCCAATGGCCGGCGAGGGGGCGGGGCCAATTGTGCCGTTGTGGGCGGGGTTATGTGGCGCTAGTGCCGCGAGGCCACGCCCACTTAATACAATCTGCAGATGATAAAAGGACACTTTTTACTTGAACAAGCACCATGACATATGATATGAAATAAGGTATGAAAAACACTAAATTTACCCTTTACACCTGTGTAGAGATGTCAAAATGAACAAAGGGGGTGACAGTGTCACTTTAAGTAGTGGAAAACACCAACAACAACAAAAAGACTGTAATGGAAAACCTAGGGAATAAGCGACCCATAAGTTTTTGCTAAGTAGGTTTTGGAGAGTCCCTTGAGTGACATAACTGTGGGTGGAGGGTGAATCGTTGCCTCTTTCCTATGGTCCATGTTAATTAGCAACCAGCACCCTCACAGCTGCACTACGTAGGTAAACACAACCCGGACTTTACTACTCTACTGATTCGATGCCAAACCTAAGATTACAACGTTCACTAGACATAAGAAAACGTCTTTTTCGATCTTGCATCATCAAAAACAACCTGTACTAAACAGGTGGCAGACTGCTGCGGGCGGGCAAGCCAAAACAGTCACTAAAAATGGAAACTGTTGCCACGGAAAGAATGTTTAAACAACTTCAGAATAAAGCACATTAACATGTTTCTCTTACTGCGACAGCAAAATGCAGCCATTAATTAATGTGACATGACAGCCATCGATTGGATCACTCCTCAACCCATATATCAAGAATTGAAGAAAAAAAAAAGTAAACATTTTGCCTTACACTTCATCATGAATATTTTCTGTCTCTAGAAAGGTCACGTTGGATCATAATCCGTGTAAATATTTTTAGCAGATTTGTTTTTGTAAAAATTCCCATTGCTTGGATATAGTTTTTTTTTTTTAATTATTATTTCTATTTTGTAAGCGTCTAGCATTTGGCAGATCTTTGTGTACAGAAATTACAGAATGGTCCTGTTACACATAGGTACTCCACAGGGTGCCACTGTAAGGTGCACCATTTCATACCATTTCTTATGTAGATACAATAGAGGAAATTTTTTTTAAAAGTGCTTTGGCCTATTTTTAGGTGAATAATGGATTTTTCACCCAAGTTATATTTATGAACTAGTATTGGATGGGCGAATATATTTTAGATGCAACTTTTTTTTTTAATCTGCCTGTTTTGAGTATTCACCCAAAAGTTCATATAATCTCAATTTATGCTTTACGGCTTTTTAAAAAGTTGCACAAACAGGTGCAGGCCTACGTCTGGTTAATACCAGGTGAATATGCTTGCGCAATGTTTGCATTTTTGCTTCTTTTTTCTGTAATTTTTTGCTTAGTTACATACACTATGGCAGTGCTACATTTTAATAAAACAGTTACAAGATATTGGCACAAAATATGCATCAATTCTCAGAAGAGTCACACAAATTAGACCCCAATGTCCCCCAATGTGTAGTATGTATTACCAATATTAATTGGATACAAAATCTTAAAAAAAAGCTCTATGTAGTATACTCACCTGACTGAACACCAGTGACATACCCTGTGATATTGTGTGCATAACGGCTTCACTGCTAGAAGGGCTAAGTAGCCAATCAAAGAGCAGGGACATTGGGCCTATCATGCTTTACCCAGACATCCCATGTACTCACAACCTGGGCTATTTCAGCAGGCATCTGATGTACACAGCTACCTGTGATTATCATTAGAAGGAGTGGGCCAGCTCATGCTCTGGAGGGAGGGCAGTACTCCAAGTAGTGGATTATAATAGGTCATTTTAGGGTGGTAGCCCGGGGCCCTGAGCTCCCGGGGGGCCCATGGCCACCCAAAAAGACATACTTTCAGTGGTATATTCAGTGGCGGTCTTTGGCACCAAGCACCAAGCCAACATCCAGGGGGGCCCCCACGCCCCGCTCTTGTGCTCAAGAGGCTCCCTTCCTGTCAGTCACTCTTGTGGCCGCTAGAAGAGTTTTCCCTGAGGTCACAAGTGGCAGCTTTGTCCTTGTGGTGCCAGCGCTCCAGTGACATCACTGGAGCATCGGTGCAAGGACAAGGGGAGTGCGGCCTCTTATGATCGCAGGGAAAACCCTTCCTGCGGCCACAAGAGTGAAGAGAAGAGAAGACGCCCGGACCCAGGTGAGTATAAGTGTTTGTTTTATTATGTTATGTAATATATGGGAGGGGGAGCACACAGGGGTCTGTTTAACTGGGGGAGCGCACATCGGGGGTCTATATAAAAAGGGGAGCACACAGGGGGGCTATAGACTACTGGGGCTTCACAGAGGGGTCTATCTACTACTGGGGGCAGCACACAGGGGGTCTATATACTACTTGTGGCAGCAAAATGGGGTCTATATATAACTTGGAGAGCACACAGGAGGTCTATATCCAAGTGGGAGAGCACACAGGGGGGCTATATACTACTGGGGAAGCACACAGGGGTCTATATACTACTGGTGGGGCACACAGGGGGTCTATATACTACTGGGGGAACATACAGGGGGTCTATATACTACTTGTGAGGCACACAGGTGGTCTATATATAACTGGGGAAGCACACAGGGGTCTGTATACAACTGGGTCAGGACACAAGGGGTCTATATAATACTGGTGGGGCACACAGGGGGTCTTTATACTACTGGGGGAACAACACAGGGGGTTTATATACAACTGGAGGAGCACACAGGGGTCTATATCCAAGTGGGGGAGCACACAGGAGGTCTATATCCAAGTGGGGGAGCACACAGGGGGGCTAGAAACCCCTGAGGGAGCACACAGGGGGCCTATATACAGTGGGGGAGCGCACAGGGGGTATATACAACTGGGGGCAGCACAAAGGGGGTCTATATACAACTGGGGCAGCACACAGGAGGTCTATATACTTCTGGGGGAACACACGGGGGCTATATATAACTGGGGGAACACACAGGGGTCTATATAATACTGGGGGAAGCAAACAAGGGGTATATACTACTGGGGGAAGGACACAAGGGGTATATACTATTGGGGGCAGCACACAAGGAGTATATATTACTGGCGGTAGCGCACAAGGGGTATATACTACTGGGGCAACACACATCGGTCTATTGTTTTGGAACGCATGTCGAGGGGGGGCCCCAGACATAACTTCGCTTGGGGCCCCAGAAATGCCAAGACCGCCCCTGGGTATATTGTCTCTTCCTACAGTTCTGCCATAATTTGCTAAAAATTGGTGCTTTTTACCGCAATTTTGCACAAATTAGGTCATTATGACATTATCTTTCCTATACTATGGACACCATGCTAGTGCTGCCATACTTACAGTGGGATAGGGGGGCCCAGGCTTGGTGAACAGCCCAAGGCCTATGGTGAAGTTAATCCTCCCCTGAGTACTCCTAACGGTGCTCCAGGCTGTAGATTCAACTACTAAATGCACGAGAACAGTGCTGAGGAGGGAGGTAAGAGACATACCTTCCTCTTCGGCACCCCATGCACATTAGGGGGCTATCAGCAGATTAGATTTGTCTAACCTGCTTATAGTTCCCCTTTATTACCTGGACAATCTTTTTAAGTAGATTATTCAGAAGATAAAATGTCTGGCTCTCATGGAAGTTGATATTTCACAACTTTTTTTTCTTCCTTTTAAAGATTCTGTTCTTTCCACTGTGGCACATTGCCATTGTTATAAAAGCTATAAGACTTAGTCTCACTTTCATTTCTACACTCATAATCCATTGTATTATCGGTATTTCATAGCTAGTCTGGGGATGTAAAAGTGTTGCTCCACACTTTATAGAGGCATCTGAGATCCCACCAATTCAGTCCTGATGGAATTTCATGCAGGTCAGCAGAATGTGGAACCTTCCTTGCTAGCCCTGAAGAGACATGATAGCGGAGTGTCATCAAAAATTTCTTCTCTAAGATTGTCACAGTATGATCATCTAATAGCTACGGGTCCAGCGATTGTAAATTTGGTCACACAATTCTACTGCAGAGGCTGCTTCAAATGTAGTTATACAGAACAGAGTCAAGTATGACAAAGTAAGATACAAAGTATGTGCAAAAAAAGGGGTCCGTGGAGCCTCAGTTGCGAGCCTCAAAACATGGGAATAGCCAGATATCCCTCCAGGGAAGGAAACCTGTTGCCAAGGGGTGCCTCCCAGTGGGGAGATCACTAAACCACCCTGATAAGTAGCCCCTTAAGTCCCACTCGGTTGTGAGTATTGGAACATAAATAGGAAAATATCAGGGTGGCCCTCTTTGCGTCAAAGTCTAACTCAGTTGCGAGTATTGCGACATGACAAGGGTTTACCAAAGCCAGGCATCCATTCACAGACAGGTGTTTCAGGGTATTTGCCCCTCATCCTGTCAATTCTTTGTGCGGATAGTGAAATCCGGCTGACCATAGAATTGAGTCTATGGCACGGGCAAAGATGGGCGCGAGCGGTGGCTAGTGGCAGAATCTGCAGTGGGTTATCTGCCCGGATTCTATAGTGTGAATGCACCCTTAGGCCACGTTCACACAGCGTAAGCTTTTATTAAACAATGGCCGCTGTTGCAGTTTTGCAACAAAGGCCATTATTTAATAACAGCCCCTGATCGCATTGAACTCTATGGAATCCTATCTGGAGTGTATACACACTGTATACACTCGGGCTGGGATTCCATGCGGCTGCACAGAAAACTGACCTGTTAATTTTGTGCAGCCGGTATTCAATGACAGTGCAGACAATGTAAAGTGCGGCTCCAGCCGGACTTTACATGTTCTGCAATGGCTAATTGGAACACACGAATGTGCCTGCATTCCATTTTAAAAGAAATTAATGCTTAAGAGCAGGTGTAGTTTTCTGTATCTGCCATGTCAATTCTTTGAGTGGAAAGTGACAGAAGCGGAGGCACGCAAGCCCTCCCATAGTCACTGTGGGACACTGATGCAGACGGGGAGAATTCTGCTGTGGAATTTCACTGCTTTTGCTCTGTGTGAACTGGTCCTTAGGGTCTCTCTAGAGAAAAAGGAAGGAGATCCCTGGTGGCCAGGGAGTAAAGCTTATTCCTATGATGGATGAGGGTCTCATCTTTGTGATATGTCAAAAGTATTTTTTGAATGACAGGTATGCATTAACTAATTACCAAATCTGTTGATTTCATTTAAAAACATTATGACAATTTTTATACAATATTTTGCATGTTAAGTGCCATATAATGTGCCAGCTGTTGGTGTATTTCACAACAGGAAAGATCCTTATTACATAAATAGTAATCACGCCAGCAATCAAAGTGTTCCTATGGTTTCCTTGGCACCAGAAGAAAGTGTTTTACTTTTGTTTATGCTCTATCACTAGTTCAATAATGTTTAGGCATGCTACTTGACTCGGCTCCAAATGCGTAATTCTACTAGTCAGGGATTACAGTCAAGGATTCCCTTATGACATCACAGGCTGTTTAAATTCCTACTGGTCTCTGGTACTTGGAACACATCTTGTTTTTTGGCTGTCTCCAAACAGGGAAAGCAGGTTTTATGTAATTCCCCAATGAAGTGTCATTGGTATGGTCCAGATTTTGTGGTTTGAAAAGCAAATCCTTATTCATTGCGGAATCCATAGTGAGTACTGTACCTGTTTTTAAAGAACCTGATTAGAAAGGAACATTTATAGCACCAGAGGTAAGATAACAATAATGGTGAATACACCCCTCAGCACCAAGAAAGAAAAGTCATGGGCTGATGGAAATCACAGGATCGATAGACTTGTTAATGATATATGAGTGAACCAAATTTCTCAAGCCAAAATTAGTTCCGAACTTTGCAAAAAATTTGGTTCGCTACCGAAGCAAACTTTTTGCAAACTTCAGAACAAGTTCGGGAAAATGGTGGTCGAACATATAAAGAAAAAAAGGGGCGGGGTTATTACAAGTTCACGCTCCCCTGGTGTCCTTCTACGGGCTTCGGTGTCTTCAGCCATCTCCAGCCTATTCACTGACTTAGACGGGAAAGTGCTAAAGCCAGTGATAGGCTGAGTGGGCTGTCACTCTTGTCTCTGGCAGCTGCGAGGGTGACTGGACACCAACGGTGAAGGACACAAGGGAAGTGCGGACCGGTAAGTGTAGATGAGTGATGCAATCATTTAGCTGTTTTAACGTAGGTCATTTGAGGTTTGGTTCAGACACAGATTTGCCGAATCGAACTTTTGAAAAGTTTGCTCATCTCTATATGTGCCATATATCAAAACATACAAAACATCTTAATTTATTCTAAACCTAAACATTATTAAAATACAAGTACACCCCTTGGCAGTGGTATTCCCTAATGGCCACTTTCAGCAAGATTATGTGTACTAAAACATTGCAAAAATTGTTCAGCAATGGTTTGAGGAACATGCCAAAGAGTTCAAGGTGTTGACTCGGCATCAAAATTTCCCAGATCCTAAGGGGCTCCCCAAGATCAGATGTTTTACCTATCCTGTGGATATGAATACCTTCTTCTAACCTCCTTAAAGAATCTACCACTAATGTCTTGGTGCCAGATTGCATAGGACACCTTCAGAGGTCTTGTGGAGATCATGCCTTTAAAAATCAGACCTGTTTCTGTAACACCAGGGTGGCCATCACATTATTAAGCAGCTGATTTAAAGAGTCACTGTGTTTTTTTTGTTTTTTTTTTTGTTTTGCAGAAATCAATAGTACAGGCAAGTTTAAGAAACTTTGTAATTGGGCTTATTAGGCAAACATGCCATTTATCAAAAAGACATTTCCCAGCCCCCCCCCCCCTACTCTCTCTCATTCACTGCTCATTATTACGAAATCTCGACTAGTTTACATAAGTCGAGCCCTGTGTGATCTATGGAGAGGGGAGGGGGGAGAAAGGAGATTAGTCACCAGCAGAGACCAGAGAACAAAGGATTACACAGTGGGAGCTGTGTGAAAGCCGGTATTCATAGGTCAGAGAGGTCAGTGCTGACTTCAGAGGAGATAGCCCGGTGATGTAGCTTTAAATTAACTCTTTGTGGTCCTGTTTTGGTGCCTCATCTCCCTCCCCCCTCCCCTCTCTATATAATACCATGAAGACAGGGGGGAGAGCTTCAAACTGCTTTTTCATGATAAGGCTATGTTCACATTGCGTAAAACTACGGCCGTAGTTCTCGCCTATGTGCAATGGGATCCCGGCCGGAGCGTACACACATCGTATGCGCTCCGGCCGGGATCTGTGCGGCACCGGAAAAAACTGACAGGTCAGTTTTCTGCGCCCGTAATTCAGTGAATTCCGGCCGCAGAAAGCCCTGTCAGTTTACACAGTGAACCGACTGGCTCCGGCCGCTAGCTTCACTGTGTGCTATGGGAAGCTCTGATGCGGGCGCACGCTGATGCGCCCGCATTAGAGCTCTGCGGCCGGAAAGGTCATCTGGCCGGTACTTAAGGAGATGATCCGGCCAGAGATCGGCCAGGGTCACGGAACGGCCAGTCTCATACGTAGTGTCAATTATTGTTCCAAGAACAATTACATTTCTGTCCAAGGACTAATCACTGCTGCACAAAAGGTTTGTCATTGTTTTAAATACATATATATTATGTGTCTTTTTCTGGCTACCATTACTCGACCCGGCCGGATCACAGAACGGCCGATGTTACTGAAGATCATCCCGGCGGGTACTGCAGTATCAACCGGAATGATCTTCATTTCTGCTGAATTCGGATGCGGGCGCAACTGTGAATTCACTGCTGCACACAATGGAGTGTGCGGCCTGAGACGCACGCTCAATTGTGTAAACTGACAGGTTCTCTGAGGACGCTATGTAATGTATACGCTCTGGCCAGGAATCCATTTATTCACAGACAACGTACGGTTTGTATAAATCACGGCAAACTGCAACAACGGCCGTGATTTATACGAGCCATATGTTGTGTGAACATGGCCTTACCCTGTTTATGCATTAAATGTAGAGTTCATTGATCTCAATAAGCAAAATGCAATGATACATTTAATCCCTTTGATTGCACTACATGGAGTACCTGCTGCTGACTTCTCTTCTATAGCATGTGAGCAGTGGGACAGCCCAGGATCAATTTTTCACCTTAAAAAAAAAAATCAGATATCTTATCAGTTCCACATTGGTTTACCATAGAAAAGTAAAATGCCTAAAGAAACTCAAGCCATGGATAGGGCAACTGCAGCAAAGTTTTTTTCTTTCTTTCACATCAACTGGTGCCAGAAAGTGCCAGAGACTTTTAATTTACTTCTATTAAAAAATCTCAAGTCTTCCAGTACTTATCAGCTGCTGTATGTCCTACACATCTATGTCTATGACATACAGCAGCTCATAAGTACTGTAAGACTTGAGGTTTGCCAGAGTATCATTTTAATAGTATGAATTAACAGCCTTATCTTCTATGGAAGATGGCAAGCATGACCAATGTAGACCTGCATGAATTATACTTGTCATTTATTAATTTTCTTCTGTCTTTCTGATTTAAGAGCCTGTATTGTTATGTAGGAAATAATACCATAAATTTGTCCCCACTGTTAGGAACATGTCAATATTTATCCATGTGATATGATACAACCAAATACACGTTGTCCAAAGCAATTCATATAGCAAAAATAATAATTTATAGAAACACTATGCATGAAGCAGAACATAAATCAGTACTAGCGAGCTCTGATCATGAATCATCTCCTGGTCTGGAGGCCAATACTCATTGTCTCAATGCTGTCATCTAGTGGATAAGTGAATTTTTACAGTAAACTTAATTGGCACAATCTTCAAAACAATATCAAGAATAAAATACATAGAGCTGACACAAAGAATTATTTTTAACTTTTTATTTTTTGTTGTTGCTTTTATGAGGATATAATGGCATATACCATAATTAAAGTTATGCTAAAAATTTGAATAACTAATAGACGGCTAGGTCCTATAGCTATGAAGGTAGAGCTGAGGATCAAAAGTGGCCATTACTGTTACACTGAACATTTATGTAAAGGAACCTGAGACATGGATGGAATACAGGTACAGACAGTCCTAGCGTCTTTGCTCCCAAGGCTATCCCTGCCTACTTGCGAGCCCGTCTTTAGGCGGACGGCAACAACTACTGTAGGTGACGGTCCCTACACTGGGCAAATGAAACCCGAAATAATACAAAACAGACAAACAAACACAATCAAGAATAATCAGACAGATACAGGTCAAATGGAGATAGCAGAACAGTACAAAGACAGCAGGCAAAAACAGAGGCAAGAAGGACAGGCAGAGAGATCAGAATACCAAGCAATCCACTCAAATGCAAAACACCAGCTCAAACTACAAGAGTAGCAAGCCGTGTCCAAGGGTACAAGTGGACTCGCCAAGAAATGCCTAGTCCCAGTCCAGAGCATGATTGGATCAGACCTCTGACATCCAGACTACACAGTACAAAGATTGACAGGGAAGGGAGATAAGTGGAGAAGGCAAATTTCCATCAATACTCAGCATAAACCCTTTGCACTTTGCATTGAGGATTGCATCATTGAGGTTTGAACAAACACCATAAACACTGGGGGGGGGGGGGGTTTAGTGTCAGTGTCAGCATCTGGGGATCAGCTGTGGTGGGGGGGGGGGGAGACAGAGCAAGGGCGCCGGCGGCGGCAGGCTGGGGAGCTGTTTCCTGTGGCGAGGAAAGGCAAGGGAGGGGTGACAAGTTCAAACAACCTCTCTCCTGCCTCTCTCTCTGCCTCCGTTGTGGGAAACACCCATTAAAAGCAGAGATTCCTGTAATTTAGACTGGAATCTCTGCTCCTTTACAGTAAAGGCCCTATTCCACGGACTGACTGAAAGGAGCAAACAAGCGCTATTAGCACTCATTTGTTCCTCGTTCCCCGCTCACTGCCGCCGCTATTCTACACGGCAGCGGTGAGTCCGGGGAGTGCCGTTGGGAGGTGCGGGGAGGGGGCTGCCCGGGCGATAGCGTACAGCAGCGGTCTGCTCCCGCCGCTTCCATGGAGCGACGGCAGAAGATCGTTGCTGTATGAGTCGTTTGTCTTTCAACGTGTTTGAAAAACAAACGACACAACAATCAGCCGACTCGAATGATATCAGCTGATCGTTGCCTTCTATTCTACGGGATGATTATTGGCCGTAACGGTCCCACCCCTCTAGGTCGGCCCATACCAAAGGCCACCAAGAGGGCATGGCCTATGCGCCAATGACGTCACGGAGTTGCGGGGCCTATGGTGATGATGTGGGTGGGGCTAAGTGGTGCTGCAGCCGCGAAGCCCTGCCCAGGTAGCACAATCCGCAGGTGATAAAAGATACCTTTTTACTGGAACAAGCACCATGACGTATGATATAAAATAAGGTATAAAAACTGCTAAATTTACCCTTTACACCTGTGTAGAGAAGTCAGAATGCAAAAAGGGGGCGACAGTGTCACTTTAATGCATCCATGCATGGTCCCCCTGCTGTGATAGTTCCATTTCCATGGTGTTTCCATAACTTTCTGAGGTTTTTAGGTGCATGAGACGTCCTCCTCTCCTCTCAATTAGGAGGCCCCTAAAAAAATACTTGACTTTTATGTGGTCCACTGAAATCGAGCTCTCGAGCACTGGAAAATACTCGACTCGAGTATCGAACATTTGAGCATTTTAATACTCAGTCATCTCTATTAATAGACAAACCTATTATTAATTATTAACATCTATGACTTACATAGAATATAACACCGTTTAGTGTAAGCTGCTTTTGGAAGGTCTAACTGTAAGAAAATACGAGGTAACTTTTTTCATAAATGTCAATTCCGTCAAGGAGTAAAAGCTTCTTTTTTTTTTTTTTTTTACAGAACTTTGCTTTACACTTGGAAAGAATATATTCATTCATTGGAATTCTCTCAGCGGCTACCATGTGCATCATCGTATTTCATCACGTCTTTTCATTTCGTACATTGATATATTTGGAAGTGAATCCCGAAATAGCTCCTCTTAATCAGGACGGTTATTATACATGAATGTTTTACACCAGTAATGAAGCCTTCAAACTATGATTTATTTTTCATGTAATTTATTTAATACATTTCCTTAGAGTTCAAACTTTACTGGAATTGTTCACAAAAATGTAAAAATGAAGACTGACTGGCATCTAGGGTATGAAGTGTCTCTGGGGAACATATTCTAGTGATATTTCCTAGCCTTTATATCAAACAATGAACATTTTTTACATATGTAAAGGGGTACTCTAGAGGGATTTAAAAAAATAAATAAAAATTAACTGGTTCCAGGATACAGATTTGTAAATTAATTCTATTTAAAAGACTAGTATTTGCAGTACTTATCAACTGATGTATATCCTGCAGGAAGTGGTGTATTCTTTCCAGTCTTAAACCATGCTCTCTGCTGCCACCTCTGACCATGTCAGGAACTGTCCAAAGCAGGAGATGTTTTTTATGGGAATTTGCTACTGCTTTGGACAGTTCCTGACACGGACAGATGTGGCAGTAGAGAGTAATAGGTCAGACTAGAAAGAATACACCACTTTCTGCAGGGCATACAGTAGCTGATGCACATGAGGAAGGAGGAGTCATTGCCTCTGAAACGCGGTGGAGGACTTACCTGGTCGTCCATGCGATGTAATACATCAGCTGTGAGCTATGTTATAGCAAAAAAGGGATGTCAAGTTGGGCACTGTGAGTGCCTGGTCTTCTCCGGTGCATGTTGGAAATCCATTGGATCCATGATGACAGCGCTATGGTGGAGTGAATCTCTTTTTTCCTCCATACCTATGGTATTGAAGATTGCGTTTTCTGGACTTGGTGGAGTCAGGCAGTGTGGAGGCTTTAACGTATTCAGTCAGTGTGGACTTTGTTGTTTGTATTTGAAAGAGTTGACTAGAACACAATTTAATTTTTTTAGACGTAATTTATAAATCTGCAAACTTTTTGACACCAAATGATTTATTTTTTTTTCTTTCCTCTGGAGTACCCCTTTAAGGCATGTAGAGCAGAAGATACATTAAAGAAAATGGTATACCCTTTATAGTGCCAGTTTATGTAAACATTATGGGACCCCTGAAAAGGAATAGCCTAGATTAAAGTTTGCTACATCACTCACATAGTTGCCAACATTTGACATCTTTTTCTAGGGACACTTCAGTTTTAACAACAAACAGTGGGGCTTATTGTGGGTGTGGTCTATGCAAGGATGTGGCCTATTGTGAGTGTGTTTTGTGGGGTGTTGCTTGACACCAGTGTTTTTTGTTTTTGTTTTTACAATTTTACAGTCAGAACAACAGAAAGAGAATATTACATACCCCACTATCAGGTCCCCAGTATATTATACACCCCAGTATCAGGCCCCCAACTTATTACACACCTCACTATCCGGCCTCCAGCACATTACATACCCCACTATCAGGCCCCATCATATTACACACCTCAGTATCAAGTCTCTAGCATATTATACACCTCAGTATGCCAATGCCAGATATATATATATATATATATATATATATATATATATCAAAGGTAATACGAGGCGGTACTCCGGTATAAAGTATAAAAGAGTGCCGCCTCGTATTACCTTTGCTGTGAATCCGGAAGCCTAGGTCTGGCTACCTGAGGTTGTGCACCCACCTGAGCCTTGAGCCTACACAGTGCCATCCTGTAACCCCCTTTTTTTCTTCTATATATATATATATATATATATATATATATATATATATATATAGATGTGTACATATATACACTACATATATCATTGCCAGCGAGTAGAGTGAAGAGGATGATTTCTGATGTGGACAGAGAAGCTGATCAAGATAAGTGATTACAGTGCAGTTATATCCAGTGGCTCATTCAGAGCATCTTCTCTAAATGGAGTTCACCTTTCCTCTTCTTCTCCATCTGGCCAAGCCATCATGAAGTCTTCTTCCGGCCACAAAAGTGGCGCCGCATTGTATTGGCGCCCACTTTGTGCTCCCAAGAAAAATTTGGGTTCTCAAATAGTACTAAGTCCCCTTCTATGCCTCACATAGTAGAAAGGCCCCCATCTGTACCCTCATATAGGAGATAATCCCCCCTGTGCCTCCATATAGGAGATAGCACCCCTCTGTGTCCCATTATAGTACTTAAGACTCCTTTGTGCACTCATATATTAGTTAGGTCCCATAGCCTTCTAACAAGTAATATGTAGGGATTGTAGGCATATCCCCCTCCTCCTATGTAGGCATCTCCCCTATGAGCCTCCTCCTTCCATGCAGGCATCTGCCCTGTTAGCCCCCTCCTCCCATGTAGGCATCTCTCCTGCTCCCTCACTATGTAGCCCCCCTTCTTCCATGTAGGCATCTCCCCTATGAGCCTCCTCCTTCCATGAGGGCATCTCCCCTGTGACCACCCCCACCTCCGATGTAGGCATCTCCCATGTTCCCCCACTATGTAGGGACCCCACATTTGTAATTTAAAAAAAAAATATGCTCACCTGCCTGCAGCTCCTTTCTGATCCCTCAGCGACTTATCTCCTTGCTTTGCATGAGTGATGTCACTGGCGATGCTAGTGCTAGGAGGAGCGGTATATATGCCAGCCAGACCACTGAAAAGGTAACTATGTTAGTTCAGATGGGATTATCCTTTTAATGTCTTCATTTCTCTTTCTTGCCCATTGCAACCAATCACAGCACAGCTTTATTTTTACCTAAGGAAGATGAGAAATGAAAGCTGAGCTATGATTGGTTGCTAAATTTATATTAACTAGCCCTAGTTACCCACTGGTCCCTTGCAGCTTCTGTTCTGCAGCATCACCTGTCTTCTCTCTTTTAAAGAGACTCTGTCAGCAGGTTTGTGGTGACCTATCTCAGGGTAGCATAAAGTAGTGACAGAGAAGCTGAACAGACTGATGTATAACTTACATTGTTCTGTGCAGCTGATTCGGAAATATCCTCCTGAATAACATGGACAATAAGTAGTCCTCTCTATTATAGCAGGAGCCCAGTAGTCCTGGATATTCATGAAAAGCAGAAAACTCCGCCCATCAGCTGCTGATTGACAGTTATCTATCCATGCTGTGTATAGGCAGTGAACTGTCAATCAGCAGCTGGAGGGTGGGAGAGGGGTGTGGCAAGAATCCTATTCTCCTGCATATTAGGAGAACGGCTGAACAAAATTATGTAAGTAATACACCAATCTGTTCAGCATTTTTGTCACTAGTTTATGCTGCTCGCATTTAAGGCAGCATAAACCTAGAAATATTCTGTGCTTTGTATCAGATAAAAACATACTAAAGCTTTGACTACAATAAGGATGAACACAATTTTAGACCTAAGAATGATATAATAATAAAAGTTAGAAATACACCTGAACTCTAAGCACAACTTTTTTTTTTACCTTCAAAATCAGTATCGTAACTCTTCCTCTTTTATAAAATAAGGACATGTTAAAATCACTCCAGAATCAATAGTCGATGTAACTTTGCTTTCTTAACATTTAATATGACACATTTTTTGCTTTTATGCAAGTCCATGTCCTGTTAATAAACTTATAGTAAGAAAAGGGGGGAAAAAACTGGCAATTGTACCAAAATGAATTCTGTTTCCAACCACAGCGCGGAACTGAAGTGGCACAGAATTACAGGTGCTTATTTGACTCCAGTGAAAATATTTGACACCTTTTAGATTCCAGCTGGAAAAATGATTTGGTTTCAATAATTTTTGAAAAAATATCCTTGTTGGAAAGGATTTGGGGATTATGTCCTGCTGTTCATTGGAAAATGATAAAACAAGTGTCTACAGCAAGCATATAAATAGATAAAACACTTGTGAGAAAACTTTAATACACCCATGCTGTTAAATTTCATTGCTGTCAGTCCGAAAACAGCAAGCCGAATGTATTAAAGAGAGCGGCAATACAGCTTTGAAAATAATCTTGACTGTGAAAAAGCGTATATTTTCCCTTTTTCATGGCTGAATTTTTATTTATGGAGACTTGCACACACAACTATACATTATAAATAATAATATTTGTATTCTCAATTTCTCTAATTCTCTATTGACCGGATCATGGCTAATAAGCTGACATTTAACCCAGCAGAGGGCAAACGGTAAGATCATGCTGAAGGGGATACTTGTCACAGTTGCGGCACGTACTTCTCTCTGTGGTCACGACCGCACTGTGATCCCCGGCTGCGGTCCCACATGTTCCCCTGCTCCTGCCCCTGCTCAGTTTTTATTGCTCCATGCTGGCTATAAGCGGTGGCCCCCTAGCTACTTATAGCAGCCATGTATAGATCAGGCTCATGCCAGAGCCTGCTCTGTACAATGTTGATGACACCAGAATGAGCACCCTCATGTGGTGTCAAACGGTTAAACAAAATCAAATGCTCATTGTAAATACTGTAAATACTGTGTTAGACAGACCATTATTCCTAATATTTAAAGATTCTATTACGACAGGGATTGTTCCACAGGACTGGCGCATAGGTAATGTGGTACCAATATTCAAAAAGGGGTCAAAGAGTGATCCTGGAAACTACAGGCCCGTAAGTCTAACATCTATAGTAGGTAAAGTATTTGAGGGGTTTGTAAGAGATGCTATACTGGAGTATCTTCATGAAAATAATCTTATGACTCAGCACCAGCATGGATTTATGAGGGATCGGTCCTGTCAGACTAATCTGATCGGCTTCTATGAAGAGGTAAGTTATAGACGGGACCTGGGGGAGGCTGTGGATGTTGTGTATCTGGACTTTTCAAAGGCATTTGATACTGTGCCGCATGAAAGGTTGGTCTACAAAATGAAGATGCTGGGACTTGGGGAAAACGTATGCATATGGGTAAGTAACTGATTGTGTGATAGAAAACAGAGGGTGGCCATTGATGGAACATATTCAGATTGGGTTTTAGTTACTAGTGGGGTACCACAGGGGTCAGTGTTGGGTCCACTTCTTTTTAATATTTTTATTAATGATTTTGTAGAGGGGCTACAGAGTAGAATCTTGATTTTTGCAGATGATACTAAACTGGATCTACTGAACTAGACAGAACGTAGTCAGACAAGATTAACCTGCAAGACTCCTATACCCTAGGAGATAGAGATAATGGATTGGAAAAAGAGGGATAGCAGGTCCTCAAGAAAGACTGAAAATGAGGAGAGTGATTGGAAAGCAATAGAGTATAGTTATAAAACAAGAAATTTATTAGCTAAAAATGCCCATGATATACATAAATGATGAATGATGTTAAATTAAAATACCAATAAATATCAATAACACATCAGAGTGCAGAATAATAAACAGAATTAAAAATATTCAGTACATGTATGTATATAGAAATAGGTCTAAATAATAGTGACAGGTAGGTGGTAGTCTCTGAATTAGTTTTCTTATATAAGTCTCTGAGCAAACCAGCAAGGGGTGATCAGCCCCGAGAGCGTTGGAAGATGGTGAAAAAACAGGAAAAAATCCGTAAAAAATAAATTAAAAATGAAAATTAATAGAATAAAGGTTGCAATGTCCTTATATGTAATACATATAGATATAGCCGTATATCAGGACTGACACCGCAATGCGATAATATCGATGGCCCATTTTGGCAGCAGTAAGGTGTTATATATAAGTATTGCCCGTAATTGCAACAAACAGCAGTTGGTGAATAGATAGATAAATATCACAAGACGGCGTGTCTGTGTGAATAGCCAATATGCTGTGGCTTAGTGTAGCTTTTGCTGATGGTTTGAGTTATTGAAGGTGCTAATAGCACTGCTCACCGGTCTTGGCGTGGAAGGTGCTCCGTGTGGTGTCAGGCCGTTTAGTGGAGTCCCCCGTCGAGAAGTGCTGTTTGGTTCCGGGTGCTTGCATAAGCGTTTGTGGAGTGCTCACTTTTATGGTGTGGCAGTCCTGCTCAAAAGAGGTATAGATGCTAAAGATGAGAACATAGTTTTGCCTCTTTATAAATCACTGGTCAGAATACTGTGTACAGTTTTAGGCACAGGTATATAAGAAGCACAAAGCTGAACTGGAGCGGGTGCAGAGGAGGGCCACAAAGGTCATTAAGGGAATGGGTGGGTTACAGTACCAGGACAGGTTATCACGCTTGGGGTTATTTACGCTAGAAAAAAGACGTCTTAGGGGCGATCTGATCACAATGTACAAATATATGAATGGACAGTACAGAGATCTTTGTAGTGATCTTTTTACTCCTAGGTCTGTAACCATGACAAGGGGGCATCCTCTACGTTTAGAGGAAAGAAGATTTCATCATCAGCATCAACGCGGGTTCTTTACTGTACGAGCGGTAAGACTGTGGAACTCTCTGCCACATGATGTTGTCATGGCCGATTCACTAAATAAGTTTAAGGGAGGCCTGGATGCTTATCTTGAACAATATAATATTACGAGTTACGGGCATTAGATTTCCGGTGATACGTTGATCCAGGGATTGTTCTGGTTTCACTAGGCTGAACCTGATGGACTCTAGTCTTCTTTCAACCTTATTTACTACGTTACTATGTGTTAGCAGGTGTAGTGATACCTTGCTAATAATATACAAAGGTAAGAAAAAGCACTTGCACTCACCAATCTGCTGCAAAGAAAGTCTGTTTATTCTTAGAAGTCTTCCCATGTGAATGGAAATGGAGGGGAACGCCTGGAGGGGTGCGTCCAGGCAACCACTGTTTTGTGCAATTTGCACCTCTGGCTGGAAGTAGTGCAAATTGCACGGAAAGGTTGTTGCCTGGACGCACCTGTGCTTACCTACCTCCCCATTCACATGTGAAGACTTCTAAGGATAAAGAGCAGATTGGCAACTTATTCTTACCTTTTGTATATACAATTATCTTCCCACTGGCTATGCACCTCTTTGGCTGCTTTCTGAAGGCCGAATTGTCTTGCTGTATGCATCGACTCCTAGCTCATAAGACTCTCAGTACTTACTATGTTCAGTGGTGCTGTCTTCCATTGTCTATATACTGTACACATCATATGCTAATAATGTTGCTCACCCTTAGTCACCTTATGCCTTCTGTGACTTAAAAATAGCTCCTAAAGCTGCTCCATGTATCATACCCGAACTTTTGGCATTTGATTAGCGGTGGCTGCTGAAGTTGGATAAAGCCCTAAGGCTATGTGGAAATCATGGATATAGTCATTGGCTGTATCCATGTTTTCCAGACAACCTTAGAGCTTTATCCAAGTTCAGCAGCCCCAGCTAATCAAATACCGAACGTTCGGGTTCGGATCGACTCGAACCCGAACCCGGTTCGCTCATCTTTAGTTATAACAGCTAAATCGTGATGGAGGGTGCAGCTAAATGAGGAATTTTAAAAATAATGTCACATTTTCTTACAGGCTTAACTTAATCTGGTCGGACAAAAAATGCAAAAAAAAATGTTGCCAAAAATGGTGTTATCTTACCATGAGTTTCGCAGAAACACCTAGTGGTCAATGGTATAACTTTTAATTACTCACAGATTTTTTTTTAAAAATAAAGTGAATAAAAATATGTTAGGTGTTGATACATCTATCCAAATTAAAATTTATTGACAGTGCCCATTTAAGACTTTTTCTGCTTCAGAGCATCCACCATTTCTGTAGTTCGTCTTTGGACCCGTTCTATTTTATCAACATTAGAGATGAGCGAACCTGCCAAGGTTCGGGTTCGTATGAACCTGAATTCTCGGCTTCTGATTCCCGCTGTCTGCCCGCTCCGTGGAGATGGTGGATACAGCCGGAGGACCGCCTGGAAAACTGGGATACAGCCATAGTCATAGACTGCATCCCAGTTTTCCAGGCGGTCCTCCGGCTGTATCTACCCTCTCCACGGAGCGGGCAGACAGCAGCAGTCAGAAGCTGAGAGTTCAGGTTCATACGAACCCGAACCTCTGCAGGTTCGCTCATCTCTAATCAACATCTTTTTGTAGGTGAGGTCTCCAGAACTGGACTTAGTATTGCAGATGTGATGTCACTAGAGTTCTATATAGCAGGATCACAGTCTCTTCCTCTTCCTACTGGTTATGCTGGATATACAAGCTTGTGCCAATCCTCAAATACCCGTGTCAAAACCTTCACCATGTTGTTGCTCTATACGCAGAATAATGGCTGCTGTAATTAAGATCAAGGAAGTAGTTTATATAATCTATAATGTCAATACCTGTGACTAAAAAAATAAAATAAAAAATTTGACACATGGTAGAGACATGTCAAAAGTTTTCATCAGTTGGGGGTCTGAACTTTTGAACATAAAAGTTTTTTTTAAAGTTATAGTGCCGATTCAAGTCAGAGTGAGCTTCCGATAAAGAGGTGTATACATAATACGCTATACCTGGCAACCAAATAGACAAAAAGAGACATAGATAAGACGTAGAATCACATAAAAGAGAGAAAGATTTCACTAGCTGAATAGAAGCAGAATATACTGAAGTGTTCACTGACAGAAAGCAGTGCAAAACACATGCACGGCCAGAGGGACACTTAACTCAGATCAACATCAGGATTTCATATTATCTCCCCTTCCAACTGGCTAGACATGTGCTGGGTTGTACCTGCGTTTATGACTGAATATATTATCGCTTTAATATATTTCCATGCAGTGTTATGTCTTCTCCATTTGTTTCTTTCATCATCACCCTGAATGAAAAGCTGATCAGTTATACGCCACTGGAGAAAATCACGACAAAATCGATTAATCACAATGAGGATAGGATAATATAAGCGTTCTATGGAAACATCATTTCCATCACCTCCGAATATGACATAACCATTTCGACTTTTATTTTTCAATGCTGACAGTATTGGAAAGTGTTAATGTCATCAAATAGTCGGTTAGTCCAGACTTTGAAGTGCTTTCCTAACAAAGTGTCACTGTTACTTAGAAAAACTTTTGAAATGCCATAAAGACTTGTTTAAAGTTTTGATCCCATTGGGAGATAGAACCAGGAGAAGACCGTGCTAAGCACGGTCCTCACTTGGCTCTGTGTCACTGTTGGACTGATCAGTCGGGCTCCATAGAGCTCCATTATAAGTCCGACTGATCATCACAGAGCTGGGAGAGGACTGTGCTTAGTACTGTCTTCTCCCTGCTCAATCTCCAAATTGGTACGGGTCTTAACACTAAGACCCGGACCAATCAAAACTTTTGACATGTCTCTATGACATGTCAAAAGTTTTGTGAAGTGACACTTTAAAGCCTTTATCCACCTTTGCAACCAAGCTTGTTTAGTGCTCAAATGCATAACACATTTAGAATAAAGCAACTTTACAATAGTCAAGATTTAAAAAAAAGAAAATCTACTACCATTTTCTGTGTGTAGCTCCGGTGCAGATCTTTGTGTTTCCATGGCAACATAGTATAAACAAACTCCTGTGGTTTGATCCCACAGTCGTATCCGTCTCTATTGGTCTCCTACATCTAACTAATGCATACTAGGTTTTAATGTACCATCAGGTACATTCGCTTTAAGTGTTGCACATGAATAGAACAGGGCCGGCGCAAGGAAGCCAGTGTCGCTGTGCTTTTTTATTAACTGCAGCCTATTACCAAGCACTATCCTGGGCTGAAGCACTGGGGGCGGGGTGGTCCGCCCCCAGTGGGAGGGAACTGCCACCACTCTATGACACAGCTCCATTGATTCTAATACAGCCTCATTATAGAGGGGCAGGGGTTTCCTCCCACTGGGGGCAGACCAGCCCGCCCCCAGTGCTTTAGCCCAGGCCAGTACTCGATAATAGACCGTCACTGTGCGTGGGAACCGGGCCACGGTTCAAAAAAAGGCTTCCCCGCACCGTTCTATTCATGTGCAACACCTGATGGTACGTTCGCTTTAAATTTAAATACATTGTCTATGCTGTGAACTCAATTTAAGCCAAAAGTGTGGCATAACAATGTTTTACCCATAATGGTTTATGACGTACAGATGTAGGGAGCCTTATCTTGATCCTTGGTGTGTTCAGACAACTTATCCCAAGTTCAGTACAATATCGTAATGTGTTACACAAAGCTAAGTATAACATTACTCCTTAGATACTGGCCTTATCTTGATCGCTGGTGCATTAGGATATCCTGACACAACACGTTGCTGTCAACACTTAAGATGACCTTTACAAAACCTTCAGTTTTCCCTCATTGCCCCACTCCACGATATGGAAAATGGACTTTATTGCTCCTGGTGTGTGGCACCAATTTGTCGGGCAGATTTAGATCCAGGCGTAAGGCGGCAAGATAGATTAGTCAGATACAGGCAAGAAAAGTTGGGGAAGGTGATACAGGTTTCGGGTGTGGACAGAAGAGATGGTAGGGTACACAGTGTGGTGCATAGTCTTAAGAAACAGGCACAGGTCATACTTGAATTAGGAAATACAGCACATCTTTGCCATGGATACAGGTAGCCATGATATTCCACAGGCACAGGTGAGCAGGTGGAGCAGCTTTAAACTGGCATTGCAAACCAGGAGTGGTGGAAGACAGACATTGTGGGTGTATACACTATGGGCCAAACCAGGAATTGTGGCAGTAAAGGAGGCAGCATGGGGAGCAGCTGGGGAGATTGTGAGTGTAAGGAGGGACAGTACACCAGCGGAGACCAACCACCAAAAACGTTATACTGTATATGCTGCTGGTGTGTCATTTTATTGGGAAGAAATAACAAAATATCATATTGTGACCCTTTGGGTACTTTAATTGTATGTCTATTAATCTCATTGCTATTATCATCTAGATCTCATAGCCCATAATCTTACTCAATTTTTTCACTAAAATTGCCATTCATGATACAGGTTTCCTTCTCTCATTTTTTATTTATTTTTTTTTATTTAAAAAAAAAACACTCAGGCTCAGATTCTGCCTGATACCAAAACTGTCCAGCTTTGCCCATAACAACAAACCACAGCTCAGCTTTATATTACAGGAGCTCATTAAGATATGAAAGCTGTGCTTTGATTGGTTGCTATGGGCAAAACCAGACCTTTTTGGTTCAAGCAGATTGAAAATTCTGGACCATAGTTCCTTTCCAGCAATCCAGTAGGAGATTTGAGTAATTAGGGGTATAAAGTTTCCCCATTGCGGTCCCCTTAAAAGTGTACAATATAATTTCTCTAATCAAAGCTAAAGTCTATGAACAATATAGTTTATATATCACAACATGTAAAGACCACTCTGTGTTCACAATAGGACTGTTTCTTTAGTTCACAGTGAGGTTCCCCAGGGGGCACCCCAATATCTATTTATTTACAGTGGGGCAGAGACAGCTATGCCTTGCTTATTCTCACATAAATCTTAATGAATCCTGGCCTTAGAAAAGGGCCATATATACTGGCCATACATACAATTCATTAGGGCTTCATCCTAAGGCTATGTTCACACTACGTAAAACTACGGCCGTAGTTCTTGCCACAGAACTACGGCCATAGTTTTGAGGGGTGGGACATAGCTTTATTTTTAATGGGATCCCGACCAGAGCGTACACATATCGTATGCCCATGCGACGGCGAAAAAGAAAGACCTGTCAGTTCACACAGTAAAGAAAGCGGCTCCGGCCGCTCGCTTCACTGTGGGGTATGGGAAGCTCTGATGCGGGCGCGCGCTGATGCGCCTGCATTAGAGCTCCGCGGCCGGAAAGATCATCCGGCCGGTACTTAAGTAGCGGCCGGGATGATCCGTGCAGAGACCGGCCGTTCCGTGACCCGGCCGGGGTCACGGAACAGCCAGTCTCTTACGTTGTGTGAACATTGCCTAAAAAATGATAAACGTAGGCAATTAGTGTTATTAGTTTGAACCAAACGTACAAGTTCACATGTGTTAAGGATCCTCATCATCCTGTCTCTAAAATTAAGATAGCCATACACGTTCTATAAATAATGGGTGGTCATCTTGTCAGTTATCACTGGCCCCTATCCTCTCTATACACAGTAAGGTTTGACACGGGCGAGCGATCTTGTGTTCTCTATGGAAAGGGTAAGCCACAGTGGGAGAGCTCTGGCTGCAGCTTCTCTTTACCAGAACAAAGTCGGAAAGTTATTTTTCATCATGCACAACACCTATGTTCACCAACATGATCGGTTGGCAGGCAGTTGGGAGGGCCCACACACCTTATACCATTGGCCAAACCTGTGGCAAACGGCAGGTACGGACAACAAAAGTCTAAGGTGTCGAAAATTGATCAAGTATACAATATATAACTTTTACAAATCATGACAGACTCCATTGCAATATTTCAATAGATTATAATAAACACCCTAATGGAGAGTCCACAATACAAGCATAAACACTCACATATATCCAAACCAAGCACCTTTAAACCACATTGAACCTGAAATGTAGTTTTAGATTTTATGTACTTTGTTTAGAAAAACATGAATTACTCAAGAATGGGATTGTGACTACCATGATAATATTGTCCAAACTGGTGTCCAAACCAATTTAATACAGGCAGTGAGTCATATCAGCGTAACAAAAACTTTGAAAATGAAATCATGTATGTACAGTAATGGAAAGAAATGTTCAGTGTCGAGTGAATTATTTCAAAATGGTGACACAATACCAAAAAATAATCCAGTTTTCAGGCAATTTTACTGCCCGGTTTTACTGCCAGCTGGAAATCCATCCTAGCTGTTCTAAATTAGAATCTTCTGAAGAAGGATTCAGGTCCTGTAAATAAAAAAAAAAAAGTTGAAATGACTTTTTAAAATTTCAAAGGTTAAAGGTTAAATCTGAACTATCCAATAATATAGCTATTTTATATTGTTGCTTAAGAAGTGTAACGAGTGGAGCTGTGGACCCGCTAGCGATGGCGTAAGCTGCATCAGGGAGCAGAGCCTAAGGGGTTGCTGGTCTCCACCAGTGCTCACGGTAGGTGGGATGGACTTGCTGCAACAGGTGACCCCAGGTGGTTGCTACCCCTGGCTTGGCTTGCTAGCAGAGGCGGGCAAGGTGTAGCTGGAGACTTAGTAGGCAGGTTGGAAAACAGCAGGATACACTGCTGGAAACGGGATAGCAGTGATAGGCAATAACCACAGATAGCTGCAACCAGGAATGGCGGTAATCATGGACAGGAATCTGACAGGAAAGCTGGGACCACACACTTATGGGAAGCATGCAGAGGCACCAACACAGGGCCAGGGTGGAGGGAGACATTTATTGGGAGTGCTTGGTGCAACTAAGCCAATTAAAGGTGTACTTCCCCTTTAAATTTCAGAGAGCCGGCGCAATGAGGAGAGCAAGCAGGAGCAGGACAAAGTAAGCAGCCACATGGGGGGTGGCAGAAAATGAGTGGACCCACATCCCTGAGTTGTCCACAAGAGACACAGAGGGAGGAGAGCGAAGCAAATTCACTCTGATTTGTTTAGAAAATTTGCAAAGAAAAATGGCGTCTGCACATGGTTGTCTGGAGTGTCACTAGGCATGAGAAAGGGATTAACCATAATCCCTAGCACCTGTCCAATCAGCTGCAGGCCCCTCTGTGATGTCAGCCACTCCCCCTCCCCCTCTATATAAGGTTGTTTGTTAAGGGAGGTGGCCAGTTCGCAGAAAGAGCAGCATGCCAGCAAGCAGATTGAGCAGAGCAGGGAGAGACTAACAGAGTGATATAGGGACAGAGAGGAGAGGAATGGAGGAAAATAGATGACTGCTGGCTGATTGAAATTTTTTTTAATTCAGATTGTTCCATTTTTGACACTTTTACAACAACATGCTTTAACAAATTCATCCTTATGTAATAGTCCCAGTATTGTAGCTACTATAGTTTTGGCTGTTTTAATGAAATTCATTAAGATTTGCGAATTGCGAGTTTGACAGAAAATTTGTGAAGCTCGCGAAATGAATTTCTGCCTGCTTCGCTCATCTCTACTGAAAAGCATTTGCAACACAGATCCACTAACTTCAAAGAAAAGGTCTCACTGCGGGTGCACATCTGTAGCCCACAGATGGGAGTGACTCAATTATTAAAAAACAAGAATAGAGCCATACCATTTGTTGAACAATTCTTTTACTATTATATTGACATTCTTGCTTTAATATTATAATTTTCTTTCAATTTAAAACGCGTTCTTCTGTCTAACAGCTATTGATATTACATATTGCTTCATCTTTAACAAAATAGTTGCTAAGAATTCCCCAATCTACTGAGAATATAGATTTACATTACACTATGTAAGTTAATATCTCGGTTAATGACTGTGGCTTTTTCTGCAGTTTTTTTGACACTGGACGCAAAAAAAAAAAAAAAAAATCCTCAGAGGGACTGACGTACCACCTACTGTCTTGTACACCAGACAACAAATGACTGCAGCTATATTTGGCATTCGCTCTGGCCCAGGTGGTCAGGCTGTCCTGATTTACTTGGCCGGTTTTCCTTTGCATCTGGGAATTCTGACCCTCCTGCTTTTCAACAAATTGTATCACATTATATTCTTTTTGTTTGAATTTTCTGTCTCAGCAAAAGGTTGCAAAAATCTCATGCACTGTGTTAGAGAGTCTCAATTAACCTCTAACCTTGCTTCTGTGCATGTGGCTTGGGTTAATTCTCACACCCAACCGTGGGCCCATTAACACGTTGTCGTAAAACAAAAAGTGTTTTGACGGGATGTAATTGCCACTAAGTGATACTGAACAATGAGTCTCTTGTGCTGCAGCGAAATGTTCACTATGGCCAGTAGAATGTGTACTGATAGCTTTGGTCAATGAGATTTTATTCCGGATAAATCGGACTGCGCTGTTGTATCTCTTTATTCAATCAGGCTTCCTGAGCTATGAGCTGATGAAGGCAGATTATTGAGCAAATTGCACTAAGCACACATGACAACCCCTATGGTGAGCTGGAGAAATGCTCTTTCTTCCTCTTCCACCAATATAATTAGTTTATGTTAGCTGGAAAAGGTCACAGGTTGGAAAAGGTTAGGCTCTTTTTTGTTTTTAGGCAAGATACTGTAAAAATTGCTTGACGCTTGTATGTGCAGGTGCACTGTGAAGTTCATTTATAACGGCTAGCCTGCCGAGAATGCCGGTCTTCTGTGCAGATGCTGAAATCCATGTGACAGGGCTTGTTGGAAGGAACAGTAGTGATTGTCTTTGTATGTCGTTCATAATTAAACACCTGTTAGCAGTGACACTTACCTTACATTAAAAAGAAGCCAGATTGTAATTTTACAGAATTTTTCAGCTATAAAATCGTATAATGTTCCTTCTCTATAGCAGGTGCAAAATTCTTCATGAAAAAGGACATAAATAAATAAATTTATGTATTTATCTTGCTAAAAAAAAATAAAGGGGACGCTAAACAGACCTAGACCTTAATGAAGGAAATATTCCAGTTGCAAATATTCTTGATTGATTGCATAGGGGAATGGGTTTAGAACGATAAAACATAACACGTACAACAAAATGAATATCCCAGGGAGGTCTGGATCTGGAAAGACACTCAAAATCAAAGTGGAAAATCAAATTACAGGCTGATCCAACTTTAGTGAAAATGCCTCAAGACAAGGAAATGAGGCTCAGTAGTGTGTGCGGCCTCCATGGACCTGTATGACCTCCCTATGCTCTGATGAGGCCGTGGATTTTCTCCTAAGGAATCTCCTCCTAGACTTGGATTAAAGCATAAGCCAACTCCTGGACATCCTGGATGGAACGGGACATGATGTCCCAGATGTGCGTGATTGGATTTAGGTCTGAGGAATGGGAAGGCCAACCCATAGCATCAATGCCTTCATCATGCAGGAACTCCTGACACACATAAGCCACATAAGGTCTAGCATTGTCATGCATCAGAATGTACCCAGGGCCAACTGCACCTGTATATGATCTCACAGTAGGTCTTATGATCTCTTCTCGGTACCTAATGGCAGTCAGGATACCTCTGGCTAGGACACAGAGGGCTGAGTGGCCCTCCAAAGAAACAAAGAAAAGACTCCCCGCACCACTACTAACCCACTGCCAAACTGGTTAGAGGATGCTGCAGGCAGAAGACCATCGGCCCTCCTCCCCCGGCTCCAGGAGGGGGGGATAGGTGGACATGTATCATGTCTGTCACATGTGCTCAGCATCCATTTTGGTTCGAAACCTTAAAAAAATGTATTGTGTAACCAAGTACATAGCCACAGTACCTTGAAGGTATTGAACACGCCCAGATGCTGTTGGACTCTTTTAATAAACATAGAGATATGTCAAAAGTTTTGTATAGTCAGGGTCTGGGTGTTGAGATTACTGACTGCTAGAATGAATAGGGGAAATGCTAGGTGTTTTTCCCTCATTTCTCTGGCTCCATGGACTTTTCTGCAAGTTTCTAGACAGAAAGAGAGGCACTTAGCTTAGTGCTTCTCCCACCTTATTTTTGGGGGTATAACTAGAGACAAGGTCTAATTTGGGTCAAATTTGTTAATATTTTTGTGAATCAAATCTCAACAGATTTCAGTAAAATAGAAAAATTATAGTAGCTACAGTACTGGGGATATTATAGAATGACAACTTTGTTAATGCATGTGTTTGTAAAAGTGTCAAAAATTGGAAAATCAAAATGTAAAAAACACGTCAATCAGCCTGTCAGTCATCCAATTTCTGCCATGGACAGCAGTGGACATTGGTGGACCAGTGGCGTAACATCATTTATTTCCCAGGACAGCAGTGGACATTGGTGGGCTAGCGATGTAACATCAATTTTCTCCCAGGACAGCAGTGGACATTGGTGGACCAGTGATGTAACATCAATTTTCTCCCAGGACAGCAGTGGACATTGGTGGATCCAGAGTTGGCGGGGCAGGGGCAGCACCCAGACTCTTTTTGATCCTGAGGTGCCTAGCACAGACATTTGAGGATTGTAACTGTAGTGGGACTTTCCTTTTTTCATTAAAATATTGGAGAAATGAATGAATGACCCCAATTTTTAGAACTCCAGAACCAATCTTTTTAACATGTCAAGTAAAATGACTGTAATCTGACAGTTGAGCTGAATGGGCCATCTAACTTCCAAAAAATGGAAATTTAAACCTAGTCAATCGGGATACACTAAAATAGCCATAAAACCCCATCAGCAAAAGGGAAAAGAATAGAAAGAATACCACATTCAAGAAGGCTTTACAATGATTGTATTAAACAAAAGAGAGGCAAATTTAGATTTTCCCACCGTAGTCTATTTAAAAAATGTTCCATATGTTGCCACATGGAAGCGGTGCCAGGTTTTGAGCCAAACCCAACCGAGTTGTCTCTTCCGCCACCTGCACAGAAGAACTGCCACCCCGCTGAGCACAGTTGACAATTCTTCCAAGGTGGCCCACTGCTGTGCTCCTCTTGACTGCTCTGCTCTTGACTCCTCTTGAATCTCTGTTGGACCCGCAGTTGCACCCCGGCCGCTGACACTGGCTGAAGGGTCAGATATTTTAAAGTGTTTTGACATAGTGGTCAATCAGCCCACAATCAACAATCTGCCCACAATCTGCCCACAATTACCCCACAATCACCCCACAATCTGCCCACAATCAGCCCACAATCAGCCCACAATCTACCCACAATCAGCCCTCCTATCCTCTCTTCTCCGTCCCTATATCTCTTTATTTCTCTCCCTTCTCTGCTCTCTCTGTCTGCTTCCACCTCCATTATACACACAGACTAGCCTCCAGTAAACAAATCACCTTATATAGAGGGTATGTGGGAGGTGCTGACATCACAGAGGGGCCTGCAGCTGATTGGACAGGCGCTAGGGATTCTGCTTAATCCCTTTCTCCCGCCCAGTGATGCTCCAGACAGCTAACAAGCGGCTGCCATGTTTTTTGCAAATTTCTTTGACAAATTTGTGTAAATTTGCTTCGCAGAACGAATGAAAACAACAGTAATTATTAATAATAATATAATTATTAATAATAATAGTATATATTAATAATAATAATAATAATAATAATAATAATAATAATAGTCAGGAACTTCAAAGGTGATTGTTCAGTGATCAGAATATATGACTTCCACCACCACAAGCCTTTGAATAGCTACATCTTTAGTCCTTAGGAAAACGCTGGAAGTTATGCAAAGGTTATAGGTCAAAAAAACCCTTACTAATTGAATCTCATTGAGCGGACAGTCAAACAAACACACTTTGGGTGTTGTATTCTTTAATGTTTGCTTAAATTACATATGTGGTTATGTATTATGGTTAATAATTCAATCACCTATTTATCCTAATTGTATGTTTATGTGGCATTGGAAGTGTTTGTATTGAACCAATGAGTGTTTATGTGGTTTTCAACATTGCAAAGTGGATACATCCTGAGTTGAACAATACAAATCTACAACAGTAGAAGTTGTGTCATTCGAAAATTACCTATCGCTTAAATTACATTTTTATGTTAAAGAATTTTAGATTTTTTTTTTCAGATTTTCCTTTTTAGACTACGTTCACACAATGTACATTTAATGACAAGAACGGATGTTGTTTTCAATTAAAACAAGGACCGTTCTTTTCATAGTTAAATGTGTTGCATTGAGGTAAATGCAAACAATGGCCACTGTTCACACAATGTATTGAATAACGGCCGTTGAAGTAATTGACATGTCAATTATTTTCGGCCATTGTGCATTGATTTCAATGCAATTTTCAATGTAACAAAGGCAGTTATTGGTACGTTGTGTGAACATAGCCTCACAATGCATAATTCAAAATAGTCATGTAATCTTGTATTTTCCATTCTGGCCACTAGGCCTAACACTAAGCTAAAACTTCATTTTCTGTATAGATCATTTAGCAATCAAAAATGAGAAACAACTCTTCTCTCCATTCATTCTAGCAATTGATATGATCGAGGTTTCAGCACCTAGATCCCCACTAATGAAAGTTTCTGATCTGCCTCTATTACATGTCAAAAGTTTACTAAAATGATAATCACACTATCCTCTGGTGGGTCAGTCCAACACTGTCTAGCAAACATCTATGGCATATCCCATGGATATTCAATAGAACAAGGGAGTACACACTTGTTACTAGAGAGTCAATCTATACTTTTTCCCCCAAATGTTTTGTTTATTTACTATTATATCTACAATTTAACCCCTTAATGACCCAGCTCGGTATGGCCTAAATGACCACGCCAATTATCATTTTAAAAATTAATATTTGTATCATTCTCAAAACTTTTGGCCATGACTGTATATATATTATTTTATTTAATTATTTTTTTTACATGTTTTATTTATGAAGAGGAAAAGGGAGTGATTTAAACTTGTATTGGGGAATTTGGAAGGGGCTATATCATATTTTTTTTAAACTAAAAAAAAATACTTTTTAAGTCCCCCCTAGGGGACTATGACATGCAATCATTGGATGTATTATGGGTGCTCTTTTCATAGAGCCTGCTGGAGGCGGACCCTATTGGTAGATCAAGGATTGGCAGTCATGCAAAACCCTTAGGACCCCTGAAATCACCCTGCGAGGTCCCGATCAGTAATTGATCGGAGATGCTACTGTCACACTTAAACACTTAAACAGTCCTCACCCCCTGAGCTGACTTGATAGCTACCTAGCACATAGTGTATGGGTGCAGCATGGGTCATCTGGTCACAGGCACTAGCCCATGCTGTACCCTTTTAAGTCACCTATAGGTTAAAGAAGTCCCATGAAATAAAAAAAAAAAATTCAGAAAGACAGGAGGGGGCCGGTAAAATAATAAACAAAGTAAACTTGTCGTCCCCCCCCCCGTTTTGCTGCTCCCACCGTAGTCACTGATTGGCAGAGCAGGCAACTGGATTTCTCCTGTGATATTAAGTTGTCAATTTATCATCTTTAATGTCCAAATGATATAACAATTTTTTGGAGCTGTCAGTAGTCAATACTTTTATTAGATTTCTAAGGGTCCTATTACACTGAGCAATTTTTAACGATTAACGACTAACGATAAACGATCGCAAACAAGATTGTTTATCATTTACCATATTACACAGAACGATAGTCGTTAGTTACGATCGTTACTACGATCGCTTCTATGATCATTTATTCCTTCTGATCCCAGCAAAACAATAAACAATGTGCAATTACACTGAACGAGCGAACGAATGTGGAATTACAGCGAACGATTAGCGCTGATTTTATGTTCAGATCTAAATCGACGATCAACGACATATGAGCGATTTTTTGATCATTGCCTGCAATTACACAGAACGATTATCATTTAAATTAGAACGGTATAACGATTTTTCACACGATAATGGCCCCGTGTAATAGGGCCCTTAGACATGATGTTTTTGTTTGGCTCTGCACTATTGCATTACATTGACTGTACTTAGTGTCAAAGTGCACCCAGACTATTCTATTGATTGAAGTAGTGCCTCCTAGTGTTGGTAATATTTTTTTTCCATATTATAGCCACAATGATCATCTGTTTATAATGAGCTGAAGTAAGGGGAGGATTACAACATCCTGCACTTTCATCTGATCTAATGTGCCTAATGAGCTCCAATGGTATTAGTTATCTAAGAGACGTAACATGGCACAATGCGCACGTATTAACAAATTAAGCCACACTACACTGAATGGGAAAATAAATATGAATTCTTGTCAACTTCACATCGGGTGCTGCCATTCTGTCATCTCAATTAGACACCTTAGCGGGACTTCACTTGTCTGCAAGGAGCTAATTGCTTGAGTGCCGGATACTTTGAATTATCTCATAGCCGGTCACTACTATCAGTACCAGCACTAGTTTCAGATAAAAATCCGACAGAATAGGATATTGTTTGCTTACGCCTTTTTGTATTATTAATCTAGAATAGAAAACTCTTTTGAATCGGACTCTTGACATGGCAACCTCTGTAATTTATCAGTCTTCCCACACATGGCCGGGGATGAATACATTCCTTCATTTTCATCCCAGGTGCAGTACTAGTCCCACTTGAACTTGACAGCATCAATATAACAGTTTTTATTCACCATTCTTCTGTGACGAGTATTCTTTTCTCCTGCAATTCTTCTCATTTGTCCATATATCTATGCACAGGCCAGCCAAAATGAACGGGAAAGAGGTACAAAGAAAGACTGTAGTTTCCACAGAGACTCACTATGGGAAAATACAGCCTCATTTGTTTTTTTTTTCTCTTGTGCAGTCAGCATTGAAAGGTCACTGTTAGCACGTCTGACTGCCAGAAACCCTAGTGTAAACGTCAATGCTATCTACCTAAGAGGCTACCATGTCTCTGATATAAGGGATCGATATACTAGACCTCATGGCTTTGGAGAATTTAATATGATAACATGATAAAAGTATGTTTTTTTGTATGATAACTATAGCAGATGTGCTTCGTATTTCTGTGTATATGGTTAGGTGGCAAATGCTGATCTATGAGAATATATGTCATATTAGATTAATTCTACTGCTTGAGTAGTATATAACATGTATGTATTTGTTTATTCTGCAGATCTTGAGTGAACATTTATAGGGCACATTTGATAATACATCATACTGCTGAGTAACATAGCTCGGTGCTCAATGTTTCCGCTATGTTAGGTTGATGTCTTTTTTTTTTTACATGTAGGGGGAGATTTATCAAACATGGTGTAAAGTAAAATTGTCTTAGTTGCCCCTAGCAACCAGTCAGATTCCACCTTTCATTTTTTAAAGAATCTGTGAGGAATGAAAGGTGGAATCTGATTGGTTGTTAGAGGCAAATAAGACAAATCTACTTTACACCTTTTTGATAAATCTCCCCCATAGTTTCTAGCAATGTGGTAAGGGAGATGATTAGTGAAGAGCGAGTACTAAAATGCTCGGGTGCTCGTTACACGAGCCGAGTATTTCCCGATACTCAACTGCTCGTTTCGAGTAACGAACCCAATTGAAGTCAATGGGAGACTCGAGCATTTTTTGAGGGGACCCAAGTTCGGTAGAGGGAAGGTCGTGTGAAAACCTGTCAATCTCAGAAATTGATGGAAACACAACGGAAATGGACAGTAAATAGCAGGGGTAGCATGTATGCATGCCTCTGAGGCTGTCTAAAGGCACCATTATGCCTAATTCTGTGCAACAGCCTGGTTAAAACAGAGGTAGGCATAGGGAACACCCAAAAACTCAGCCTGACACAGCATGGCATTGAGAACACAGGGAAACATTAAAACAAAGGTAGCTGTCAGCCAACTGGCTAGGCCTACTCTCACTCACCACTCACCATGAAGAGTACACTTGATGCCTCTTGACCGGGGGTGGTGAGGCCCCGGCCATGGCTAGACAAAAAAAAAATTAAATAAAACAGCTGGCTGGTTGGCGGGGGCGAGATCGGCGGCCCCCGGCAACCAGTCCCGCTCCTCTGCAGACATAGTGTGACGTCAGGCAGTGAGGACACATAGAACAATACAGTCTTCTTAAGATGCGCTGGAATTTAAGAACACAGGGAACCATTAAAACAGAGGTAGCATATCATGAACCACCCAAAAATTCAGCCTGACACAACATGGCGGTGAGAACAGAGCGAACAAGGAAAAAGCGGTAGCCAGTTAGCCATCCAAAAATTATACCAGACCTAGCATGGCATTGAGCACACAGAGAATTATTAAAAGAGAGTGAGGAAGCACGTGAGCCTCCCAAAAATTAGGGCAGAAGCAGCAAGGCATTGAGCAACCAGATAACCATTACAAGTCAGTGAGGAAGCTAGTGAGCCTCCCAAAAATTAGGCCAGACACAGCAGGGTCTTGAAAACACAGATAACCATTACAAGTCAGTGAGGAATCAAGTGAGCCCACCCAAAAATTGGAGTGAGTCCGGGGCTGGGATATGTAGTGGACATGAATCCGGGTGCTGGCAGCCAACTGGCTAGGCCTGCTCTCACTCACCACTCACTATGAAGAGTACACTTGATGCCTCTCACCAGGGGTGGTGAGGCCCCGGCCACGTCTAGACAAAAAAAAAATTAAATAAAACAGCTGGCTGGTTGGCGGGGGTGCGATCAGCGGACCCCCGGCAACCAGTTCTGCTCCTCTGCAGAAGTAGTGTGACGTCAGGCAGTGAGGACACATAGAACATTACAGTCTTCTTAAGAGGCGCTGGAATTTAGGAACACGGGGAACCATTAAAACAGAGGTAGCATATCATGAACCACCTAAAAATTCAGCCTGACACAACATGGCGGTGAGAACAGAGCGAACAAGGTAGAAACGGTAGCCAGTTAGCCATCCAAAAATTATACCAGACCTAGCATGGCATTGAGCACACAGAGAATCCTTAAAAGAGAGTGAGGAAGCACGTGAGCCTCCCAAAAATTAGGGCAGAAGCAGCAAGGCATTGAGCACCCAGATAACCATTACAAGTCAGTGAGGAAGCAAGTGAGCCTCCCAAAAATTAGGCCAGACACAGCAGGGCCTTGAATACACAGATAAACATTACAAGTCAGTGAGGAAGCAAGTGAGCCTCCCAAAAATTGGAGTGAGTCCAGGGGCTGGGATATGTAGTGGACATGAACCCGGGTGCTGACAGCTAACTGGCTAGGCTAGTTGTCAGTCAGCACTCACCATCAAGGGTACACTTGATGCCTCTCGACCGGGGGTGGTGAGGCCCCGGTCACGGCTAGACCAAAAAACTAAAATAAAACAGCAGGCTGGTTGGCGGGGGCGCGATCGGCGGGCCCCCGGCAACCAGTCCCGCTCCTCCGCAGACGTAGTGTGACATCAGAGCATGGCAGTGAGGACACAGAGAACAATACAGTCTGCTTAAGAGGCCATGGAATTTGATCAAATACACTTTCAATCCTTTAAAGAGTCTCTAAGAGACGGCAAGTGCGGTAGCCTGTGTATTAAAAAGACCTGGTCAATCCTGCCTTCAAAAAGGCTACTACAACATCCAAGGAAGGAAAGAAGCTACTGGTAAAAGGCATGGTCAATCCTGACTTCAAAACAGGTAAAACATTCAAGGAAGGTAGAAGGTGCTGTTCAGCAGTTTGAGCACCGCCTGTTGGCGCTTACCCACGGCAGTGCTGCTGCGTCTAAAACTAAAATAGCCGGATTATGGCTAGATTTAGCCTCACACCCTCATGCAGTTGTGCGTGATAGGCATCTCTTTGGAGGTAGGGACGAAGAATAACAATACAGTCTTAAGAGGCCCCGAGCTAAAAAATGAAAGGCAGAGAACGGCAAGTTGATATCTACAGATTATATGGTTTGAAATAGATAACACAAGGATGCTAAATTAGGATCCACCATTATCACTGTCTGTTCCTTTGAACAGTGGCGTGTATCTTGGAGATACAATAGATGACTAGACAGCCCTGCAAAATTGCATTTGAATTGAAGTCGATTTGATTTTAAAATTTAAATTGAAGGTTAGAAAATAAAAAAACATAAAGTGGCCATTACCGGCCTTTAGATGAGGCAGGTGTGGAACCTCACAAAAATAAGGGCCGGACACAGTAGAGTTAGAGTAAAAAAAAATAAAATAAAATAGCTGGCTGGTTGGCGGGGGCGAGATTGGCAGGCCCCCGGCAACCAGTGCCGATCCTCCGCAGATGTAGTGTGACGTCAGAGCATGGCAGTGAAGACACAGAGAACAACAAGGCAAGGGCAGGCACACCAGTAGTCTACATGGATGCCAGTAAAGGCCCAGCAACAACGAGGCAAGGGCAGGCACACCAGTAGTCTACATGGATGCCAGTTAAGGCCCAGCAACAACGAGGCAAGGGCAGGCACACCAGTAGTCTACATGGATGCCAGTTAAGGCCCAGCAACAACGAGGCAAGGGCAGGCACACCAGTAGTCTACATGGGTGCCAGTTAAGGCCCAGCAACAACGAGGCAAGGGCAGGCACACCAGTAGTCTACATGGGTGCCAGTTAAGGCCCAGCAACAACGAGGCAAGGGCAGGCACACCAGTAGTCTACATGGGTGCCAGTTAAGGCCCAGCAACAACGAGGCAAGGGCAGGCACACCAGTAGTCTACATGGGTGCCAGTTAAGGCCCAGCAACAACGAGGCAAGGGCAGGCACACCAGTAGTCAACATGGATTCCAGTTAAGGCCCAGCAACAACGAGGCAAGGGCAGGCACACCAGTAGTCTACATGGATGCCAGAGGTAGGCATATGGACCACAAATCATTTGGTACGAAATGGACAAAACAACGAGGCAAAATTAGGGATGCCAATAAACTATAGGCCCAGCAGTAGTTGACATGGATTCCAGTTAAAGGGGTACTGCGGGGAGCAGAGCTTGCCATGGGCGAATGTGGGGGGGCGGAGCTTTGCTGCGGGCGATTGCGGGGGGCAGAGCTTGCCGCGGGCGAATGCGGGGGGCGGAGCTTGCCGCGGACGATTGCGGGGGGTGGAGCTTGCCGCGGGCGAATGCGGGGGGGGGGGGGTCGGAGCTTGCCGCGGGCAATTGCGGGGGGTGGAGCTTGCCGCGGGTGAGTGAAGGATGCCACGGGTGATGGGGGGGCTGTGTGCTGCGGGTGAGTGCTGGACGGTGGTGAGGCTCTGGACACACGGGGTGAGCTCTGGGCTGGGGGTGACCGGGTGGCTGCTGTTAGCTGGGCTGATCACTGTCTCCCTCTGTAACAGCAGCCACCCCATCAGTGTTCTCAGTCACTTCACTGTGCTGGGACTGAGGACACGTGATGCCGACACGGAGGGTGGGGGCCAGGAGCAGGGAGCGTGTCGGGTTGGACTGAGGTCTGATGATTCTCTGCAATCCGTGGGGGTGAGTGCAGCTGGATAACAGCAAAACTGTGCAGAATCCATAATAACTTTATATTGGAAAGATGGAAAGCTACGGGTGGGCAGCGTATTAATGCAAAAATAATTTTGGGGGGACTTCCCCTTTAAGGCCCAGCCAAAAAGAGGAGAGGGCAGGCACACCAGTAGTCAACATGGATGGCAGAGGTAGACATATGGACCACAAATCATTTGGTTTGAAATGGACAAAACCGAAGTTGACATCTGGCATTCCACAATGGCTCTGCGTTGCTGGTAAACCCTGGCTACCATCTGGAAAGTGGATTTCCACCTCGTGGGCACGTCGCACAGCAGTCTGTGAGCCGGCAGATGCAAGCGCCTTTGCACTGCCCTAAGGGTGGCAGCATCCGTGGTTGACTTGCGGAAATGCGCACAGATGCGCCGCACCTTGGTGAGCAAGTCAGCCAAATTGGTGTAGGTCTTAAGAAACAGCTGCAACAGTAGGTTAAACACATCGACCAGCAGTGAAGTTCTATGCATGATGTACTACAAATCCCAGCAATACAGTGTAGTACCCACTAGTTTTGGGGGAGCTGTACGGTACAATCAGGCTAGGCCAGCTGTCAGTCACCATCAAGGGTACACTTGATGCCTCTCGACCGGGGATGGTGAGGCCCCGGCCACCGCTAGACAAGAAAAAATAAAATAAAATAGCTGGCTGGTTGGCGGGGGCGAGATCGGCGGGCCCCCGGCCACCAGTCACGCTCCTGTAGCAGTTGGGGTAACATTTCCTGCATCACGTGACTCCCCACTCCTACCCCCACCACCCTTTCTATTTTCAATTTGAATGTAGCAGTTGGGGTAACATTCCCTGCATAATGGGATTCACCACCTCTCCCCCCACCGCTTTTTTGATTTTGAAATTGACTTTGATCATTGAGGATCTGGCAATTGTCTCACCATTACAAGTGAGTGAGGAAGCAAGTGAGGCTCCCAAAACTAGGTTAGACACTGCATGGCATTCAGCACACAGAGAGCCATTACAAGTGAGTGAGGAAGCAAGTGAGCCCACCCAAAAATTGGAGTAAGTCCAGGGGCTGGGATATGTAGTGGACATGAACCCGGGTGCTGACAGCTAACTGGCTAGGCCTGCTCTCACTCACCACTCACCATCAAGAGTACACTTGATGCCTCTCGACTGGGGGTGGTGAGGCCCCGGTCATGGCTAGACCAAAAATAAAATAAAACAGCAGGCTGGTTGGCGAAGGCGCGATCGGCGGGCCCCCGGCAACCTGTCCCGCTCTTCCGCAGATGTAGTGTGACGTCAGAGCATGGCACTGAGGACACAGAGAACCATTAGCAGTGATACAGAAGCAATACAGTGTAGTGCCCACTAGTTATGGAGGGCCTTGACGGTGCTATCTTAAGTAACGGTGACGGTGCTATCTTATAGTAAGTTCTATGCAAGATGCACTACAAATCCCAGCTATACAGTGCAGTACACACTAGTTTAGGGGGGGCTTGACGTTGCTATCTGGTATGGGCAACAACTGTACATCCCAATTGTCATCCCAATACAATGAGCAATAAAGTAAGTTCTATGCAGGATGCACTACAAATCCCAGCTATACAGTGCTGTACACACTAGTTTAGGGGGGGGGGGGCTTGATGGTGCTATCTGGTATGGGCAACAACTGTACACACTTTCTGTCACCCCAATACAATGAGCAGTGAAGTAAGTTCTATGCACTACAGCTCCCAGCTATACATTGCAGTACACACTAGTGTAGGTGGTGCTATCTGGTATGGGCAACAACTGTACACACGCTTTGTCACCCCAACACAATATGAGCAGTGAAGTAAGTTCTATGCGAGTTGCACTACAACTCCCAGCTATACAGTGAAGTACACCAGGACCACCAGCCCCAAAATCAAAAAGGAGTACACTGAACACTTCTTAGGGGTGTGTATGCAACACCTAATGCCCCCTTTCTGCCAGCAGCCGGTCACCACAGTGTGCTGGTTAAATCGCGGTAACAGCACTGCAACTCCCAGCCAGCAGTCTGTAGGGCTGTTTGTTTATATTGCTAGTATATTCCCTGCCTACTGACACTTTCCCTGACCAGCAGCAGCTCTGTCCCTGATCTCTCACAGCATGCGTCTGAAGCGAGCACTGCCGGCGCCGAGTTTTATATGGCATCTGATCTGGCCAACCAATCGCTGCTATCGACATGTATGGGTCCCACGTCATTGCAGGATGTACCAAAGAGTCTCCTACATGTTTATTGGCTGCGAAAAAGCGTGCAAACTTACAGGAAACGAAAGATGATGAGATTTCCTCGAGTATGGTAAACTGCCATTTTTGGCACAAATGTATGCTCCAGATACTGTCTTGTCTATAAAAACCTTAAAGGGGTTATGCAGCATTAGCAAACTTTTGTTTTATGGCTGCGGTAAAATAAGGTGTCTATGCTAACCTCTCATCTCTCTCCGGTTTCCTGATGTCCCTCGCTAACTACAGCCATGCCGCTTCCGAGACTGACTCATTTGGGGAGTGACAACCCACTCACTGAATGAGATGGGACAGCACCGAAGCCAGTGACCTATCACTCCTGAGACTATTCTGTCACGGAAGTCATAGGGCTGCAGCCAGCGGGGGGGACATAGGCTCTTTTTTAGCTTTTGTATGACCGCAGCCATATAGCAAAAGTTTGCAAATGCCAGACAACCTCCATAAACTTTGCATACTGCCCTTCCTCGGCATATATCATCAAGTAAGATATATCAACACCCTCACTCTCTGTTGCTCCTTCTGTACGATCTTACAGTTCTGCCCACTCCCTGCTTAGCCAATTTCAAATAAGACTGTGAAACGGGACTGAAAGAAACCAGCAGAACAGGAGCACAGCCAGGAGTGGAAGATCACACAGGAGTAGCAGCAAGGGGGGGGGGGCCCTAAGTATTGCTCATGTGTTGTATTTTGGCACCACCAAGAGCCAAAGACTTGGTAATTATGCAGCAACCCAGAGCAGCAAGGTGGTATTAGCTTAGGCAGGTGTTGGTGTACTGCTTCAGCACTTATCACTGGGTGTGAATGGTATATACCCCTGAGTTCCAGACACAGGGCCACACGGTTGTAGGTGTAGTGCAGATGAACCACCGAGTCCACGATAACTTAACCACTTGAATGCTTTTTTGAAACAGTTTTTTTTTTTGTAAAGGTACTGAAAAAGTTTTTAAAGTGCGATTACAGAATAACTTTTAGAAGCAAGTTTAGATAAAGGGGTTTGCAATGGAGTATGATTGCCAAATCGATTATATTGCTTAAAGATAGCTTTGAATAGGAGATACTTGAGATGCACTTCCTATCGGAGTAGATCACAGAATGCCAAATCCAGGAACACAGGCCCTGGGCGTAAACACCTGGGTGGAGCTAATCCCACCAGTTATCCCAAGGTGATCAACCAATAGTCAGCGGGTTACACTTGCAAGTTAACCAACACACTGTGGACAGTCCGTTTCAGCAAAGGGACTTCCTAAGAAGAACACTTGACGCAACCGGTCACCCCAGATGTAGACAGGTGGTGGAACCCCTTAATGATAGTTGCCCCTCTTTAGGGTTTAAGCAGAGCATAGTTCTGTTGAAGATACTTGCGAAGGCCAGGCCTTGAGGTAAACTCTATCTTGTACAGCAGACTTGTTAGGTACACTCTCTGAGACTAGTTTACACCTAACTAAGCACTACCCTATATAAGGACTAGATCTGGCGCGTATTCTTTCTTGGTGGAGGAACTCTAAGGTACTACGAGATTCCATTGGTAGGAACTTTCTAGAAAAGGCCTCTGGTAGGCCAGGGCAGTGAGACATGTATGGCAATGTCTTGACGTGTGGCATAAAGATATTAACAGTTTTGATCTTACCAATCAGGAGAATGAAGTTGGAGAAACTTTGGCAGCATGTTTTTTTTTTGTTTTTTAACCACTGACATTGTGCATGGTTGCTTTAAAACATTTTAGTTGTTTGACATGACACCAATTCCAATAGGGAATTGAAAAAAAAACAAAAAACAATGGCTATTCCAGTATATTCGTGTATAAAAACAATACAAATTGAACACACAGCACAGAAGTGGCTGCACTGCAGATAAATGCTAGGGAGATATAAACCATTAAACAGAGTAGTGATAGCAAAGATCCTTTGATAAAGATACTCAAGTGCCACCTGCTGGAACAAGGGGAAAACAAGAACAAAGCCAAATCCTGAAATCCTTTTTTTTCCTTTTTTTTCTCCCAAGGACAATTAATTTTACGGTTGTTTATTTTAATACAAAATATTAAGGAAAAAATGTAAAATGCAAATCATGATAAGGTTTTACAACATTAAAAAAAACATATCATAACAATAGTTGTGCAAATAAAAGAATGAATAGTACATTGAAGAAAAATAAAAAATATTCAGTTACTGACCAGTCAGTCTGACCAGACCAGACCTAGAACCAGAAGATGGACTAGCTGCATCCAGGTGTATGCCTGCTCCTTTCATCCCTCCCTACCTATGATTGCCATTGTGCAAGGAATTCCCTAGGCTATGTTCACACTACGTAAAACTACGGCCGTAGTTCTCGCTGCAGAACTATGGCCGTAGTTTTGCGGGGTGGAACATAGCCTTATTGTCAATTGGATCCCGTCCGGAGCGTATACACATCGTATACGCTCCGGCCGGGATCCTGTGCGGCGCCTGAATAAACTGACAGGTCAGACCTGTCAGTTCACACAATGAAGCATGCGGCTCCGGCCGCTCGCTTCACTGTGAGCTATGGGAAGCTCTGATGCGGGCGCGCGCTAATGCGCCCGCATCAGAGCTCCGCGGCCGGAAAGATCACTTAAGTACCGGCCAAGATGATCCAGCCAGAGACTGGCCGTTCCGTGACCCGGTCGGTGTCACGGAACGGCCGGTCTCATACAGCGTGTGCACATAGCCCTAGGGTGAGTGCATGCTTTCTCTTTCCACATGGTAATTGATACAGATTGTTTCAGTGTTGCACCACCTAGCTGTCACTGGCTACATTAGGGACTTGTCAGATGTCTCCTCCAGTATTTTAGCACTGGTGCCAGTTCTGCTTTGCTAGCCCTAACTTTGCTGCCTGAATAATCCAGCTCTCCGCTTGTTCTGGCTCTGCTCCCCCTCTGCCAATTTCTTTACCGGCTCGCCATTGCCCAATAAATTCATTTTAAATTGTTGACCATTACATACAAGGCCATCCACAACCTATTCCCGATGTACATCTCTGACCTGATGTCCCGCTACCGTCCCTCACACAACTGCCGATCCTCCAATGACCTCCTTTTGTGCTCCCCTCATGTTCATATCTCACACAACCACCTCCAAGATTTTGTACCACACTTTGATTACTACTAATATGTAGTAGTAATGCAAGTGGCCGTAGTATGCCAGTTTTATTATATAGTATGTATATAAATCATTTTGTGTACATTCGGGCTTATGTCCATGGTCTTGCTTGCTTGTCTGTGTTGCTGGTACAATACTCTACTCTAGTAATTGAACACATTTTAGTGGTTCAAATTTGAGGTCTTATTTAAATGTTTAATGATTTTTTTTATAATATTTGTGTGTGTATGGCGGGGTTTCAAAGTACCTAGTTTATAATAATATATCATATGACTTTGAAGCTGCTCAAGTTAACAATACAAGGTAGTATAAAAAAGTAATAGATCTTTCTTTATGCAAAATACCAGTACCTAAAATATAAAGAAATGACCCAAACACAATATTCAGAATTTCCTTTATTTTGCCCTTATTTCCTTCTAAAATATATTTTCGTGTGTCATTCATTTCTTAGGCAACAGCCAAACAGTGCTCCATTCTTCAATCAGCAACTGGACAGTTCCAGTGTTTCTAATACAATTGTGCTTCTTAAACAATGACAGTATTGTCAGATTTTTAAAGGGTCGGAATCTGTCATTGCTTTACCAATTGTAAGTCTTGTTACAGCTGCCAGACTGAAAAGCTGTACTACTCTAATCTATGGAAAGGTTAATACCATTCAAGACTGTTTGCATTGTTACTCACAATAATATATATAGAGAATAATAAAAAGCAAACTTTCGTTTGTGACCTGCAAATTGATCTAGGGACTCGTATTCTTTCACAGATAAGAAAATTGTAAGAGAACCATGTTTTTGCTGCTGACTGCAATGCTCCCTGGGAAAAGGGTATGTAAATTAGCTCTTTCCCAGGTGATGTTTCCAATAGGTGGCACTAGAGAGTCAACTTTATTCTAAATGATAGCTTATGTACATACTGGGGGAGATTTATGAAATGGTGTAAATATACACCTGGTGTAAACTGCCCACAGCATCCAATCACAGCTCCTCTTTTATCCAACCAGAGCTGAAAGCTGAGCTGTGATTGGTTGCTATGGGCAGTTTACACCTGGTGTATATTTACACCCTTTCATAAATCTCCCATTCTTTTGACTCTGTGAAGTATGTTACTGTGGCTTTTAGTGTCAGAGTAGTAATAGTAATGTGTAGTTTCTTTTAGATACTGTAGGTTTAAAATCAAACCAAGCATGATATAAAGTCAAATCTTAACATCATATGGATGTAAGGAAGCAAATATTATTTCTGGCACTAATATTATTAGCTAATAGAAAATGTAAAATAAATCATTAGATGGAATCAGATAAGTTCTACCCCCACAACCTATACCAAAGTTAGTTATTTCTCCCAGCCTCTACAAACACATGAACATTTGGCACAGCAAAACATTCTCGTGTTTACTATGGGAAGGATAAGCTGCCACCCAACTGCTCAAGTGCCAGCTTATTGATCCCAGGATAAATGGGTAGATCAGCAGTAATCAAACATGTCCAGCCCCTACAGGTTTGAGAAACTATCCAGCTGGGCCAGTAGGACTCATGACTCCATCTTAAAGACCTGGCCCGTGGATTGAGTTGTGGTACTACCAGACATTGCTCCCCCCTATCTCAACTCCCCCTGATAGTCTTGCTCTCTCTGAGACGCAGGTGGCACAGGGTGGTTCTTCTAAGAATGGCATTTAAATATTTTTGCTACATGCTCTGGTATACTCAAACCCTCTGGCAACGAGTTTAATGGGAAAAAAAGTTCTTTTCTGTTGGATACTGTACAAAGTATGGGAAGAGTTAAGCCCTCCCAGACCTAAAATTCTTTGCCTTTGGGAATTTGTGTGTTGGCAAAACATAGTTTCATTAAAAATAACTGGATAAATTCTAATGCCACTTTTAAATAGGGCTATTGTCACAACCGAAGGTAGAGTTTGTCCAGAGAAGGGATGGAGTGGAGACAGAAGGTGAACCCTGAACTTGTTCCTGCCCACTGTCCCTCCCTACTTGAACCGGACAGCCCTAGGTGACTGCAGGCCACTGAGTGACAGTCCCTAACCTGCAATAACAAGACCTTAGCCTTGTTTTCTATTTAAATTCTGTGTTTTATTTGCACTTGTCTGACCACCAAACACAAAACCAAGACAAGACGAACAAACACAAGGATAGTCAAACAGGCTGAGGTGAAAACCAAATGAGCAATGCGATACAAAAGCACAATACAAATAAGCGAGATCAAAGGTACAATAAACCAAACACACAAGGGATACTATAGCACACTTACAAGTAAGACTAATAGCTAGAGGTACAATAAACCAAAGACACAAGGGATACTATATCACACTTACAAGTTAGACTAATAGCTAGCATAGAGAACAGGGTAGTGAAACACTTTATAGGAGGTCAGGGACCCAGTCCAGGATTGTAATTGGACCAGAGAAGAAATAATCAGAGCAGAAGGAGTAAAATGTGTTCAGACAAGTGCAAATAAAACATAGAATTGAAATACAAAACACGGCTAAGGGTACAGTCTCGGCTGAGGACTTTTATGAGGGCCACTAGATCTTCACTAAATAAACAAGGTGTGGATGAAAATGACCTCTTACAATGCAGGACTCAATGTCAATTGGAATGTCACTGTCTTTCTCCCACTCAGGCACCAGGCATCCAAGTGATAGACAAATGGTTTACCGACAGACTTTATATCACCCTTTAAATTCATATTAAACACAATGGAAAGTCCCATATTGCAAGTACTCAGAATCATAGGTTCACAAGATTAGTAGGTTCAGCAGAGGGACAATTCACATCAATATCACCCAGAAGTAACTGTGATGACTCTCCTGGTTGTCATCTGGATGCTAATGATCTGGCCGCAGGGGTCACTTGAGACAGTAGCTGACGAAGCTGTCCCAGAAAGTTTTGAACTTTTCTTTTTTTTTTCTAGAAGAGGTGCTGCAGCAGCAGAAGACACCTCAGCAGCTTTAGCCTTGTTTTCTTTGAGAACACAAACTTGGTAGCCAGTACAGGTCCACCTGTAAGCAAACTAACCTAGTTAGCCAGTAAGACCACTAGAACTGCCACACCCTCCACCCTGGATAGAATCCATGTTTATAATGGCAGAGGAATAAATGGGCTACATATTCTTTAAGAGTTTGGCCAGGGAAGGAGTGGACACAGACAGTGAACCCTGAACTTGTCCCTACCCACACTCCCTGCCTACTTGCCTTGAACAGCACTAGGTGACTGCAGGCTATAATTCACAGCAGGAGATGTGTTCTATGGGAATTTGCTGCTGCTCTGGACAGTTCCTGACATGGACAGAAGTGGCAGCAGAGAGCTCTGGGTAAGACTCAAGAAAACACCACTTCCTGCAGGACATACAGCAGCTGATGCCTATGGTAAGACTTGAAATTTTTAAATAGAAGTAAATTATAAATCTGTATAATTTTCACAGATTCACTAGAGTACCCCCTTAAATGTAAGTATAGGAGCTAGTCAGAGCTGTTTTGGTGGCACTGGGGACCTACACAGTATTAAACAGATTGTTATGGCTGGATGGAGAGAGTAAGAGGAGAGAGATCAAGCTGAGTACATTTATTCCACTGAGCGCTTTATTTTTTGCCTTTTTGAGTCACGGATTTATATGATGTAATCCTATTAAATACTCTGCACTGCTGACCTATAGAGGAGAATACTGTTTTAAACCAGTGTTGTAAATTATTCAAGGGGGAAGAGCACATAGACTAAACAGGTTTAAATTGCTTTTTTTTCCCCTTTTACCATAATGTCATTCTTGCCACATTGTTGTACATAAATGATGATTTAATGTGCTCATTTCCCATTTATTCTCGACATCGATCACATGGAGTTGCTTCATAAATATGGAACAGGAATTTGTTATTTATACTTCAGGAGACAGAGAAAAATTTGCTTTTAATGTTGGATGGAAAGAGTAATAAATATAGTGTAAATTTATATTGAAAAAGACACCAAAGCAGCAAAACCAATGAAATTACCATTGACCCTTTAAAAACAAACATTTGTATATACAGTATATTACGTGTTCTGGAAACACTTTATAGACAACTGCTTCATTAATATTGGCCTCTTCAGAGCATCTGGTGCTTGACAACTGAAATAACAATTTAGGGGTTTGTTTCCATAGAATTTTGTGTGGTATTGTTCCTCTGTTATTTCTCCTGGAAATGTACAGTATGTCGATAGGGTGTGTCTCTTCACATCATCTAAAAACTCCCATAGTCCTTAAATAAATGATGGCCGAATGCTTACGTCTCCTGCCCCCATCCCCTTCCCCAAATAGAGGAACATTTGGCTTGGCCAAGTTTTCCTGTGTTCTCTATGGGGAGGGGAGTTGTAAGCTGCAGCAAGAGCGCTCTTGCTGTGGCTTATCTCTCTCTGAACAAAGGGTTTGGCCCTGATTTTCCATCATTGCTGAAGCCTAACACCATCAGCATCATCTGTTGGTGGTGGTTCAAGACGTCCCTGTAACCTTATACCATTGAATAAATCCACTGCTACCCAACATAAGGCTATGTTCACACTACGTGAACAACCGGCCGTTCCGTGACCGGCTGGGTGGTCTTTCCGTCCGCGGAGCTCTGATGCACCCTCTGAAGCCGCTTGCTTCAATGTGTGTGATGACAGGGCTTTCTGCGGCCGTAATTCACTGAATTCCGGCTGCAGAAAACTGACCTGTCAGTTTTTACTGGTGCCGCATGGGATCCCGGCCGGAGCATATACGATGTGTGTACGCTCCGGCCGGGATCCCATTGAACATAAGGCTATGTTACACACCGCAAAACTACGGCCGTAGTTCTGCGACGAGAACTACGGCCGTAGTTTTACGTAGTGTGAACATAGCCTAAGTCTGAGGGTCATATTACACAGGGCGACTACGGCCCTATCATTTTACTAATAAAGTGCCAAACTGCTATTTCGGGGCTCATTTAGACAGCCCGATAATCGGGCAGTAGGGCTGCATGGACACCAGTAGGGATGTACATGCAGCCTTTGCCCAAACATCTGATACCTTTTCAGTCGATTATCGCTCCTTGTAAAATAGACATCGATCAGCTGATGAAACAAACCTAAACGTTGGTTTAGGTTTGGACCTAAAATTGTGGGGAACCGAGTAATAGAGATGCTCGTCTGACAGCCGACGATTGCCCAACCACCTGATACCTTACCTCTCCCCGCTCCCGGGACAGGATGCTCAGACACTGCGGAGCACAGGGGAGAAGACCAGGAGCCGTTATCCAGTCACAGTATGTGTGGTGGTGGTAAATGTGATGCCTGGTGCTATTACCTACCAATCTAGAAATCCCGTGGTGAGAATTCCGTCACACAATATGCAGACTGCTCCAATCATTGATTCAATGTGGAAATTTGTTTATGTTTTAAAACATGAAAAACGCAATTCAGACAATGTTTCTCCATGTAGAGAAATGCATGTGGCCGAAACCAGGCTCCCATTTCTTTCTCAGTAGTCATGTGCTGTTACCAGGATTATTGGTCATACGCCTATTGGTTACCACATGAGGGTCTGGTTTCGGCTGCAGGTGGTGACGTACAGTAAATGTGGGAAAGCGGCCTAAGACTGATCAGGTATCAATATGATGTTCAGAAACTAGAAAATCCTGATGCTAATTGGTGAGTGAAGATGGGGCGTCACCAGGTTTAGTGCCTAGGGCAGCAGCAGCAGGTAATACGGCTCTGATTATAAGTTGATATACCGTAATATGTACAATATATATTAACAGGCATGTGGAATGCTAAGGAATAGAAGTCATGCTATGTTATAATTAGATGCTAGTGTACGACTCTTTATTTTAAACTAAAATTGGCGAATGTGAAGAATTAAATTTAACTGTATAGGTACAGTATAAACTATATGTACAACTAGAAAGGGTATCTCTCTCTCTCTCTCTTTATATATATATATATATATATATATATATATATATATATATATGCAATTATGCAAAACAAACTTTAAGTAAGATATGTTACAAGAATGCTATGTAAAAATATTTCACGGTTATTATGTCATTAAAGTGGAACAAGATCAATTTGAGGCATCCTTAAAGAGGTGTTAAGTACTCGATGAACTGGTGATGTACGCATTTGTTTTCCCAATATGTTAAGGCCATTTATTCCTGAAACAAGTCTGAACTCTCCTTGCAGTGATCACCTTACACTCGCCTGGAAGCATTTCCACAAACATTGGCAAAATGAGCTATATAAACAGTTGCTTAAAATGTATATAAAACAGATCTAACACTAAACTTACAATCTTGGAGGAATTTGATTTTCATTTATTTAAAATGTCAACAGGTCTGAGTTAGTCTACAACATCCTCGCTGCTTTCCCTCTGGAAAGAAAATATCAGGTACCCAGACTTAAAGATTGGAGTTCATTGATGATAAAGTTTAAATAATCCTTTGTTCTGTATATTTTCCCCACCGATGTGAACATAAATGAGCTCTTTATAGAAAGCCGGGTAAATGTACCATTTTAGGAGTTTACAGAAACTGTTTATTTAAAGTACTTAGACTACCAGGTCCGCAGGGTAGCCTTTCCCTTCTAAAATAAACAGCCACCCATTTGATAACCATTAGCAAATGGAACCTTTAAGAGAAGAGACTCACAAGAAGCAGGTTAACGCTTCCTTTTAATTACAACGTAATAGTGATACTTAAAGTCAGCAAAGTCCTAACATTCCTGCCTTGTTTAAAATACACGAACATGATAGTTATTGTTAAGACGTATTATGTCAATCTTGCCCTGGGATATAAAGAATAAGGGTAGGAAAAAAAATAGGTTTTCTTTCTTTTGCAGTCAATAAATATACTCTCGATGACCTAACTCATTGTATTGAATATAAGATATTTAGGATCAGCCCAATAATTTACTTTCATACTGTAGTTCAGGTCTTAGTCACCCAAAAGAATTTCGGTAAGGTTTTTATAAGCCAAAGCTAGGGGCAGAATCTATTAAACATTAACAATAATTTGGGTATTGTTCTAATTGAACCGAAGAATACACATAACGTGTCAGTTAACGGTTCGTTAATTTTAAAAAAAAATCCTAGTTTTTATGAAAAAATTTGAGGTGTCATTACGAAGTATAAGGGCTCTGTCCATGTCCCTGATGATGGGAATATAAAAAGACAAGGAGAAAAAAAAATGGAAAAAGAAAATTTTGGCCAATCTGTAAGGTGGGGGGTTATTTAACATGGGTAAACTCTAACTCTTCAGGGGAGATTATCTAATGTACTGGTACATTCGTCTTAAAGTTGTTGTCCAGTGTTAAAAATGTGTTAATACATTTCTTCCCTGTTGGTAAACATATTAAACATATAATGCTTACCCTTCCATGCTCCCCCGGTGTCCTCATCTGGCCTCTCCAGTGTCCCCTGCTGACTGCAGCTCCACTACATCCCAGACAAACTTGTCTAGGGAGTGCCAGTCCGCTCCGCCTATCACTGTCTGAGATGGGAGACCATTGTGGCCAGTGATTGGCTGAGCAGGCTGTCACTCTTGAGACAAGTTCAGCAGAGGACAACAGAGGTACCATATTGAGACACCAGTGTAGCGTGGAAAGGTAGGTATAACATGCAGCAATAAATAAAAATGTTTAAATAAAGCCCCACCGTCCTTTTCCCGGTAGAATCTACTTAGAGGAACAAACCACTTATGTAAATCCAGTGGCACCTGTGTCTGCTACACGGTGGGCGTACAAATCTACATCTGAGCAAGTGTATATTTCCTCCAAGATTTATGCTTGCTAGCAGGGGTAAATCATGGTAAATTAGGAGATTGGTGGAAAATTATTTAAACATTTTTACTAGAATTTGTTTTTTGAAAGAGATGGCTTTTCTGTGGATATTTTTTTTTGTCTAACAGGGTTGTCCTGTTAACAACATCCATATAGTTCCTTGTACACATGTAGGAAATTCTTTGTTGATGGTGTTGATGAAGGAAGGTGGGGAGGGGGTCCTGTTTCAAATCTTTTGACTAGATTGCATGCAAAAAGAGTATCATAAAGATATTTCCTCTACTGCATTACACAGACACCCCATTGATTTGAATGGTTACATAGTTAGTTAATAAGGTTGGAAAAAGACAAGCATCCATTTTGTTCAACCAACAATATAACCCTACTGTATTGATCCACATAAGGCAGATGCCTTCCTTCCTACATTCCTTCCCAACACTAAATATTGTAACCATATTTTAAAAAATTTTAATATTCAAGCGTCAAAGGGAACCTGTAACACAGAAAAAGCAATTCAATTTGCAGGCTGAATTTTTTTAAAGCAGGAGGAGCTGAGCACATTGATATATATACAGTTTCAAGGGGGGAAACATTTAGGGTGCATTCACACGTAATGGATCCGTAGCGGATTTCCCGCTGCGAATTCGCAGCGAGACCCGCTGTGGATCCCTGCCCTGTACACCCTATGGGCAGACAAACACGTACATCCCGTTGCGAGTTTGTCAGCCGCCCGCCCCGTTAACCCCTGGCGGTCGGGGCCTATACCTCATCTGGTCCCCGCTCCGGCTTGCTTCAGGGGTTCCCAGCACTTATTGGCTGAGCGGGACGTGAAGACTCCGGGAGCTCCGAAGCAAGCCGGAATGGGGACCAGGGATGTCCATCCTGCTGCGAGTTTGTCTGCCCATAGGGTGTACAGAGTAGGGATCCGCAGCGGGTCTCGCTGCAAATTTGCAGCGAGAAATCCGCTGTGGGTCCGTTACTTGTGAACGCACCCTTATAGGATAATTTGGCATTTGTTCGTGTAAATCTCTGTTCATTCTATGCCAAGGGGGTGGTCCAATCACTGAGTAGGACCACCCACTTTATTATTTAACTTAGAATATGCAAAAATGTATATGAATAAATTACAAGTTACCTAGAACCTTATATGTTCATCTACTTAGCTCATTCTGCCCTATAATATGAAATGAACTATGTCCCCAGTACTATTCATATTCTTATTATTATTATTATTATTATTATTATTATTATTATTATTATTATTCATCCATAGTTTTCTGGATAGTGAAAATTCTCCAGTTTCTAGTAGTCTAGTAATGATCACCAGAGATGAGCAAACCTCCAGCATGCTTGAATTCCTTAACCCGAGCTTGAGGTATTCAATTACCGATGGCTGAAGAAGTTGGATGCAGCCCTAGGGAGTCCTGTAAAATATGGATATAGCCTATAACTGTGCCCAAAAGATCACAGAAATGAACATTGCTTTTGAAATAATGAAACGTTGTACTTGAGTTACTGTATATAGAATTGAATATTCTATATTTCCTGTTTAGTTTCTTTTCCAGAGGTTTCCCTGGCCGACCCAAGAGCCTTTAAACAAGTTTCAAAGGGACGCTGACAATTTGTTACTCAAACATGTTCAGAAGTTAATGATTTCTCCAAATTTTATAGTAAGAAAAGGCTCCTGTGTATATTACAGTAGTTCCTGCATTTGAAATGTTTCTTTTTTCCTGTATAGGTGTGTGCCAAGAAGACGCTGATTTATCAAGAGCCGCTGATTGGTTAGTGTGGCTGGCACGGGAACAAGTCACTTCTGCACTAAGTATGGAAGCGTGAGCAAAGATAGATTTTCAATAAAGTGACTAAACTATATAGTAGGACATGAAAATGTTCAGGACGGGAAGTAATATTTATTATTTGAATACAACAATCTATACTATGCCTAATATTACTATACTATTGTTGCGATTTATATATCTTTTACTATTACATTTACTATTGTCTGTATTTTTTTTTTTACTATCACTGTTACAATTTACTGTTATTTTATTGGTATTATTAATACTTTTACTACTGCTTATTATTTTTTTCATAGCTTTTTTATTATTGTTTTTATATATTCATTTTTTACTACATCTTATTTTAGACTACTACTTGTTATTAGTTTTATTGGTGTCATTGTTAATACTATTAACAAAATTCTGAAAGCGGCTCGCCAAACAGGCGCGTTTGAAATACCAACGGCGATTATAATCCAGAGTGCACAGTTATACACTGGATATTTTGCATGTTGTATCCATGTTTATTTTCTATAACGAATATTATGCATCAAACACTATTCTCATTATGTGACTTTGGGGGAGATTAAGCAAACTGGTGAAAAGTAGAATTGTCTTAGTTGCCCCTAGCAACCAATCAGATCCCACCTGTCATTCCTCAAAGATTCTTGAAAAATGAAAAGGTGGAATCTGAATGGTTGCTAGGGGCAACTAAGACAATTCTACTTTACACCACTTTAATCAATCTCCCCCTTTGAGCCTTAGGGTACAAACCCACACACCGTATACGCAGCAGATACGCAGCAGATTTGATGGTGCAGATTTGATGCTGTGTTCAGTTATTTAGATCTAATCTGCTGCGTATCTGCTGCGCATTTGCTGCGTATCGCAGCAGTAAATACGCTGTGTATACGGTGTGTGTGTTTGTACCCTTAAACTTGTTTATTTTTAGACCTTTATGCCCTTTCTGTTCTCTTAACATTGAGGCCAGGTTCATGCACAGTAAAAATAAATTTTATGATAATTTATGCACAGACTGACATTTTTCTATTGATGTTAAAGTGAATGTACCACTATGCCTAATGAATCTATATATATATATATATATCACCTGGTAAGCACCGACATGTACATCCTGGTGGCCCAGTCCATTTTTCAAACTGCCGCCCAGTTGACACTTGCACTGGAGGCAGGAACTGGATGGCAGTTTTAAAGATAGACTGCATCACCAGGATCTACACACCGAAAAGCTGATATAAAAGAAAATTATTAGGCACAGTGGTACATTTGCTTTAATGTAGAATATTATTAGATGAAAAATACAACCCCACTTTAGAACTATTTTATAATCATATTTTCATTTTATTTTATTGTATGTGAACCAGCCTTAAAGGGGTTTTCCAGAATTAGAAAAAGCACAGCAACTTTCTTGCAATAACAGCATCACCCCTGCCCTCTGGTTTTATCAGGTAGTGCAATTGACTTTTATGGAACTGAGCTGTGGAAATCAGCCAAGTTTTTCTAAGCCTGGAGAAGCCTTTAAAGGGAACCTGTCACCCCCCGTGCCGGGGTGACAGGCTCCCGACCCCCCGTTAGAGCCCCATATACTTACCTAATCCCGCCGGGTCCCGCTTCTGGAGGTGGTCAGGTGATGAAGATCTCAGCCGCTGCAGCCCGGCGCGCGCGCTGAGAGATGAGTCCAACACCCATAGAGAATGACAGGAGAGTCCAGCGCTCCGTCATTCTCTATGAGCGTTGGACTCATCTCTCAGCGCGCGCGCCGGGCTGCAGCGGCTGAGATCTCCGTCACCCGACCACCTCCAGAAGCGGGACCCGGCGGGATTAGGTAAGTATATGGGGCTCTAACGGGGGGTCGGGAGCCTGTCACCCCGGCACGGGGGGTGACAGGTTCCCTTTAAGAGTTAATCTTCTTTTCGCCCATAGGTTTCTATTTCTCTTTGTGGCAGTATTCTGTGGTTGGCATATGACTGTGTTAAATTTTTGCAAGTTTCTCATATTATTAATCTATGACTAAGGACCTCTGAGTCCGAAATGCATCAGGATACTTACAGGACTATTATTTTAAACTGGTAGAGAATTTTAAAGGTAAAACAGAGATTTGCTTTATGGTAATAAAAAAAATGTCAAACATATGTCAATACATAGATTTTTCTTCTTCATGTTAACATTATCCTAGTTTACAGTGAGCAAAGCGCATGGGGCCATGTTGAGCTGATTTGGCAGAGGACAACCCTGGACCATTAGAGACTATAAGCTTTATTTTCCCTATGAGATGCCATTCAATGACGTAGCCATTTCTTTATGAAGGATGTTTAACAAACAGAATCTACCATACTAGTCGGACAAAAATTGTTCACTGGACTGATCTATCTAACACCTAACTCTTATTAAAAAGAAAACCCACCACTCACTTCTCCAATGCTTCAAGTTTAATTAGACCCACTAGGATCTTTGCTTGACTTGTAGGGATGCTACCTCCAATAGGTGGCACCAGAGAGTAAGCTCTATATCAATATATTTTATAGTGTTAGTAGGATTTGAACCCAGGATTCTAGTGATAAGCACTGAGCAATCATGACACCCTAAAAAATAACTAAAGCATCCTGTTTACCTTTATGACAGTACCACCAAACTAAAGAGGACTGGAGGCATACAATATTTTCACATTCAAGGTGACCTCATGGTTGACTTGACTGTCAACCTGTTTTAATTCTATATGGTGTTTCCTGATTCTGAGGCACCCTATATATTGCCACATGTATGTATAGCTTTTCATTATCATTATACAGTAGTTACATCTTCTTGAGACTAAACAAGTTTAATTCTTTGAATCTCTCCTCATAACTAAGATGCTCCATTCCCCTTATTAGTTTAGTTGCCGTCTTTGTACCTTTTCCAGCTCTAGGACGTCCTTTCTATGAAAACTGGACAATATACTCCAGATGAGGCCGCACCAAAGCTTTATATAGCGGTCATATTATATCCCTGTCCCGAGAGTCCATGCCTGTTATATACATGACAATATCCTGCTGGCCTTAGAAGCAGCTGACTGTCATTGTGTGCTGTTCTGTAGTCTATTATCTACAAGTACACCCAGATCCTTCTCCATCAGTGACTCTCCCAGAGTAACTCCCCCCAGGACATATGATGCATGTGGGTTATTAGTACCCAGGTGCATAACTTTACATTTATCCACATTGAACCTAATTTGCCAAGAGGACACTTAGTGAGTCTAAGTCAGCTTGTAACATCTGCACATCTTCCATAGACTGTACTGTACTACAAAGTTTGCTTTATTTGCCCTTGCTCACATTTGAACCCAAGACCCTAGGACTGCAAAGCTACAAGGATAACCACTAAGCCACTGTGCTATAAGTACTTATTTGTGGGAAATGTAATGCCCCTATGAAGCATACCCCAGTGTGAAAAATAACAATGGTGTTTCTTTGTTCTACCCTGACCTAAATTTTTTGGTTACTGAACAGGAACCCAGTGGTAATGTCCAGTTTATAACATAAACTTGTTTTTTATGAACAGTGGTCTCCGTGACCCTCCAAAAACATTGAATATTTTATCTGATTACAAAAGAATATTTTTAGTAACTTCACATTAGTGTTTAGATCTCCATCATCCATTCAGTTGTATTAGTCAGCCTGGTTTTCAAAGAAAGTGCTTGCCGAGAAGATCTAAACATTTGGTTTGTGATTCACCAAGAAAAGTCCCTGAAATTTATTATAACATGGACAAACTTGTGGCTTGCCACAACTCTCGTGTCCACAATGCCAAGAATTCACCACGTTTATGTAAAGATAGACCAGATAAGTGCTCACAGCATGCACATTTTTTGGTGGTGATAAAACAGCGTAACGCAAGAGATTCATAGAACCATACTTAGTCATAGTTCGGCTACCAAGTATTACATAGAGGAATGTGCAGGTTGTCAAACAGTAAGACACTGAACCATAGTATTTATAGGTCAATAGTATCATTAACTCTTCCTATGAGGCTTTTTCTTTTCAACAATAAGAAGATGCTAAGTTATGGGGGGAAAACACTGGAATGGAATCTAAATGGGGAAAAAAAATCAAGACTTTGAGCCCTAACCATGAAGAGAAGTTACATACAACATGTCAGCTAGTGATTGGCAGATGGTTCTGCCTTTGGGTGCTCGAAGAAGAAAAAAGATTAAAGGGGTTATCCAGCGCTACAAAAACATGGCCACTTTTCCCACTACTGTTGTCTCCAGTTCAGGTGCGATTTGCAATTAAAGGGGTACTCCAGCGTGGGGGCACTTTTGCGCTGGGATCGGGGACGAGGTGGCCGAGGGAAAATACGTCCACTCACCTCCCCGGTTCCGCGACGCTCCGGTGCCCGCCTCCGGGTGTGACGTCTCAGGTCCGCTCAGTCACTCAGTGAAGGAGGCGGGATCCCTAATAATTTGCAACAAACCAGAACTTTAAAGCGGTTGTGTGGCCTTAGGAATTTTTTTTTATATAATGCTGCCTTATTAGAAAACACGTTAACATGTTATGCTTACCTCTCTGTGCTCCTCTCTTGCTGCATCTTTGGTGTCCCCGGTTGACCACACCCACCACCAATTTCAGTCAGTGACAGCCCAGTCAGTGACAGCCCACTTAGCCAATTACTGACTGAGACAGGACAGCGCCATGACCAGTGACTGGCTGAGTGGGCTGTTACTCCTGAAACAAGTTTGTCTCAGAAGTGGCGGAAGCTGCAGTGGAAGTTGCAGTCAGCGGGGTACACCAGAGAAGAAGAAACAGGACACCAGGGGGGAGTGTAGGGGTGAACATAAATTATGTTTTCCAATAGAACAGCATTGTATAAAAAAAAATTACTAATGCTGGATAACCCCTTTAATATCTGTGCAGGCCTTGATTATTATTTACTGCTGAATTTCCGCCTCAAAAATATTGTGTGAACAGAGTCTAAACCATATCTGTCATAAGAAATAAACTTTTGACAGGTCAGTGAAATATAAAAAAGTTTAAACGGTGGGGGCCTCACTTATTAAGAGAACAAGGGCATGGGAGGCTCAATGGAACACATGTGGTAGGGGTATGCACTACTGTGCACCTCTCGCACCTCATTCTGATCAGTGGAGGGTTTAACATCCTGTCAAGGATTTTGCAGTTAATAGAGGGGGGTCCTTATTTGTTAACCAGTGTGGATAACAGCTAAAAATAGTGTATCTTGCTCTCAAAGACAGGTCCGTTCCTGCTTTATACAGACACCCATTGATATAAATTATATAGTGCTGCAGCGAAACCTTAAATTTACTGCCTGGTTCCCTGCAGATTACTGCTTTCATTTATGGTCTTATTATTGTCAAGAGACAGTTCTAGGAGGTAGGGTTGTCCACAGGAGGGAGCCTTATTAACACATGCTTTCCAAAAGGAACCTAATGGTAGATTACCAATATAAGACATCTTAATATTTTAAAAAAAACTTTTCAGATAAAGAATAGCTATAGAATGCAGCTTACTTGGTAATGCAAAAAACAGTGCTATGTAAAAATACAGTATTAGGCCATGTTCCCACTGCATACATTTCGTAATAATCATGGTCGTTGTAACAATTCCAATTACCTATAGCGGACAATGTAAAGTGTGGCCAGAGTTGCACTTAATATTGTCTGCTCTGTTAGTCTTTAGCAGCCGCTATTCAATGAATAGCGGCCGCACAAAACTGCCATGTCAGTTTTTTGTTTTTTTTTGAAAATCAAGTTTTTATTGGGTTGTTCAGCAGTACCCACAATGAGCATAGATAAGTAGTTGTACATGTACATGTAACAAGCTTTTACGGAGCAAAGGGTCGTATACATGTAGGACAGAACATAGCCCGAGTGTAACAGTTCTTGTTTATAGTCCATCTCGGCGTCATGCACAAGACCTCAGTATTTCAAAGCTGTAGGTATTGACTTTGATTAGGGGCATAAAGGGTAGGCGGTAGGGGAGGAGGGGAGGGAGTGTGTGTGTGTGTGGGGGGGGAATAGGGGCGGAGGGAGGAAGGGTAAAGGGGGGGTAGGAGGGGGGTAGGAGGGGGGTTCTCCATCCTTGACCCTTAACGGAAGGCCAGGAACTGGGTAAGTAACACAAAACTACAAACAAAGAAACTGGTTGGTAGACTGTGGAAGGCAATATCTTTGACCACATATTCACTGTAAGGCACTTAGTAAATATGTTTATTTCACCCTTCAGGCGGCATTCCATAAACGACAATGTGAGGGCTTAGCTTAGCAAGCATAGTGCGATAGCTTCTCACAGTATGTGACAGTAGTGAAGCCAAGGTTGCCACTCCTTTAGGTATTTCTTATGTGAACCTCTATCCCAACTGAGTAGCTCCCCCAATCTGGCCAGTTGGTCGCACTTTGCCTGCCATTCTATGAGTGTAGGGGCTTCCTGAGAGTTATTAACAGTTTAGCTGCTGTAATTAAGTGGGTGGGGAGGTGGTTGCCACGTCAGTTTTTCTATAGGATTCTATAGACTTCAATATGATTGGCTAATTCAATAAATAATGGCAAAACTGCAACTAAGGCTGATGTTTAATGAAGTTTCACGTTCTGTGAACTCAGCCATAGGCCTTATTTGCACCTTCCGTAAAGTTGTCCATGATCATGGACACTATTATAGCCCATTGCTTTCTATTGAGCTATTTACACTTCTGTTTTTTTCACGGATCGGCAATCCGTTCCTTGAAAAAATAGGACATAGGACATAGGACAAGATCACAGCACAGATTCCCCCATAGAAGTATATGAGATCCGTATTTTTCACAGATTGCACAAATATGACATTCGTGCAATCAGTGAAAAACACGGACACAGATGCAAAACGGATGCAATCATGGATGGTTTTTCACAGATCACGAAGGTAGATTGCGGACTTCATCCCCAAACCTTAAAAATCACTGAACTGAAAAATCACTGTGAATAAGGCCTAAGTCTAAAGTCTACAAGTAATTGTAAATGAAGATCAATAAGGACAACACAATAAAGATTGTCTAATATTCCCACGTGGCCACATCTTATCATGCTTTGTTCGCCTGGGTATACATATTGAACCATCTCCCTTTAATTTTGAACCTAAAATAAATAAAGCCATCGAACCATCCATCATGGTCGAAAAACATGTACGAAAAGAAAATATTTTCTTTCCTTTGGTTTTTCTATTTGGTTTCTTAACTACCTATATCAAAAAAGTTCCATCTGAGCACTTTATACTTTGCAAAGAAACCTTTATAGCACAGATGGTCTGTATTTGTGGGCTTAGCAAATAAAATAAGAATGCAGAAATAAAGCATATGGGTGCAATCTCCATTGCTCATCTGTCAATGCCAAAAGAAGCCTCAAAATATGCTCCTAAACATCATCTTAAGATTCCCACCAGAACTATGTAATGCGTGTTGTAAGCTTTATAGAATATATTTTGAATTGGCTATGATCAATTCATTTTTCTTAAAAAGTACTTGCTTTTCCCCTTTGACTTTTTATGCCCACATGGATTTTACTTTTTAATACAGGTTCCATTTTACCAGATTGGTTGCTACATGGAAACTCCACCAGTTATTGCTTTACACAGCTTGATAAATCTAGTCTATTGAGTTGCAATATTGACTTTTCACCAGATGAAACTCAAGAGATTTTAGATTGTCAGGAAACTTCTTGCATAGTACCTCTAGTCTTCAAAAAGTAAGAGTCATAAAAAGTCCTCATAGAGTTGTTGGGGGGGGGTCATATTTTTTAGTCTCTAAGACACAAAAAATTAGAACTGACTCTAAATTTGCCCATACACCTTAAGGCTATGTTCACGCTACGTAAATTTCGCAGAAATTATGGCCGTTGTTACGACGGCCATGATTTCTGCGGTACTTACGTAGTCCTGCAAGCTGAGGGAATCCCGTCCGGAGTTTATACACATGGTATACACTCAGGCCGGGATCCCTAGCGGCCGCTATTTCCTCCAGCTGCACGCTCCATTGTGTGCAGTGGAGAGTTCTGATGCGGGCCTGCACGGATGCACGTGCATCAGAACTCAGCGGCGCTAAAGATAATCCGACTGCATTACCGGCCGGGATGATCTTTTCTGAGACCGGACGATCCGTGACCTGGCCGGTCTCATACAAAATGTGAACATAGCCTAAAGCTATAAATAAATAATTTCAACCAAAGTGATTTTTTGTGAAGTTAAATGTATTGAGGGACGTCAATTTTTCCTGATTGGTAAGAAAATATATGCAAAATAGCTCTCACACCTCTTAAGCAAAGAGATGTCTCTTAAAGTTAAGTCTCACTTAGTCTAGGAGTCTTAGAACATTGACTGGTGATTTTATAACCAGCCAAACAATCTCTCCAAAAGGAAAGATTTCCCATCTGCAAACAGCTGTTTCGGGGGTTGTTGACCCTTTTCATTGCAGAGCAGGGTGCTGGCTGGCTAGTGAGAGGTTTATTGACATTGGTCAAAGGGGTACTAACTCTCATTAAAGAGAGTTTGTCATAAAGACTTATGGAGACTTACAGACCATTGCTGCTCCATTGAGAATTCTGGAAAGAAAGCATATGCAAAATATCTCTCACACCTCTTGAGCAAAGATATCCCTTCAAGTCAAGTCTCACTCAATCTTGGAGTCTTAGAACATTAACTGGGGATTTTATGCCAAGCCAAACAATTTCTCCAAAAGGAAACATTTCCCATCTGCAGGCATTGATAACAAACTTATAGTCTGAAAGTCAACTGAGTTAAAAAAAATTTTGATGAAAATTTTTTCTACAAGGTCATTCGTTCACACCCATCTAATAACTCCCTATATTCTTAGATAAACTGTAAGCCAACATCTCTCAGGAAATGGAGAAAATGTAATCAGGGCACCCTATGCTACTTAATACTGATAAATAGTGATGAGAGAACAGTATTCGATCAAATAGCTATTCGATCGGATACTACGCTATTTGAGCTATTTGTTTACGTTCGAATATTCAAATGCAAATGCAGTAAAAATTTGATTCGCCCTTCCACCCCCCTGGCACTTTTTTCAAGCCAATAAACATGCAGGGGGAGGGACAGGCACTAGAAATAGGCAGGACTTTAAAAATAACCTCTAACAGCGTTTGGCTGGCTAAACTACGTCACCTCCTGAGTATTTGAATAGGTGATTTCAGATTCGTGTCACTTGATTGTTGGAGCTAGAGAGGGACAGGCTGTATACCAGGGAGAGAAAGCTTTTAGGTGAAGTTAGGTAGGAAAGTACCCCCAAAAGCCCTTGTTAGCACTAAAAGTATAGAAATCGGAGATTTAGAAGCTGTTTTGAGACAGTGTATTCAGGGTCCTATTAGACGGAGCGATTTTTAACGTTTACAGACTAACGAAAAATGATTGCAAACAAGATTGTTTATCGTTAACCTGAAATCGTTCACCATATTACACAGAACTATAGTCGCTAGTTCCGATCGTTGTGGCGAACGTTACTGCGATTGTTTACTCCATCTGATCCCAGCAAAACAATGAACAATGTGCAATTACACTGAACGAGTAGTGAACAAATGCGGAACTTGGGCGAACGAATGTGCAATTACAACGAACAATTTGCGAACGATTAGCGAACAATAGTTAGCAAACGATAATCTTCCCGTGTAATAGGGCCCTTGGGTAGAAAGGGACCCCCAAAAGCTAGATGCAGCCAGGCATGCTTCATCTGCTGTCCCAGATGCATTCCAGAGGTTTTGGCATCATTTCCTGAGGTGTCATTGTGGACTTGGTGGCCTCCAAGTGGTCGAATATTGATTTCAAAGTCCCGAGTATTTTTCTCCCATAGACTATAATGGGATTCGATATTCGATCAAATATACAAATATATGGGGCAATTCGAATCGAATTTCGAATTTTCTAATATTTCACTATTTGCTCCTCTCTACTGATAAAATCTCATTTTGGAGTTTTGTAAGTAGTTAAAGCACACCTGTTATGGAGTTTTAGGTGGGTAAAGTATGTGTGGCTATACATAGCTTCTTAGTCTGATTTTACTCATATCTTACTTTTACAGCTTGAGCCGAGATTGCTGTCTTTTTTACCTCCAAAAGTCCCAAGGGTGTTTCTCCTAGATGCAGAAACGTAGTTATGTACATCTCACAGCTTGCCTACAACACCTCTGTACTCCTACTTAAAGCTGAGCTTCTTCCAGCAGCCTCCATGTCTGTACTTAGGCTTTTGGCCACTCAGATAAGTCCTAGAAGCCCAAAGAATCTTCCATGGACTGAGCATGGTGTGCAGAGCAATAATGCGGGCTTCACCTCTATAGGTAAAATTTAAAGTAAAGACTAGTGGATGTCAAGAAAGCAGCTGGAGGCTGATAGAAGTCAGCACAGGAGTGTTACAAGCAAGAGCTTTGATTCACATAGCCAGGCTTTTGCATCCAGAAGGAATACCCCCTGAGCTTTTGAAATGCATTTCCATAATAATAAAATACAGCTCTAAAGGGGTTTAGTTGTTTAAAGAAAGGTATGCATGAAATCAGTTTGAGAAGCCCATTCTTGGGGGCTACCAGAAAGCACACAGTCTGTGACCTTTAGATATGCTGGTGTTGCTCAGTATGCTGTTAATAAACTTTGAAAAAGAAGTCCATGACACTTACTAGTGATATAGTAAGTGTCATGGACGTTGGGCATTTCATGCCTTCTTACAAAAGACCTGAATGGGCTATTGGCTAAGATTCTGCTGTTACCCCCCCCCCCCCCCCCCCCCCCAACCTCCCATGTCTAATGTCTACTATTAAATGAAGCAAAATAAATATTATATAATTAAATGTAGTATAGGAACAAGTAGAAATCGAGTTATGCTATTCCAAACTTGTCCCAAACACAAGAAACTAGGAAAATGCTTGGGGGTGATTCTACCTTGCCCTTTTATTTCAGGCTTGGCTCCCTAGCGGTGGATAGAAGTGGCTGCTGTAACGCCTGGACTAGTGGATCCACTGGACCGTCACCAGCGATGGCACTAACCTCACCAGGGAGCGGAGTCTAAGGGGCCGCTGGTTTTCACCAGAGCCCGCCGCAAGGCGGGATGGACTTGCTGCGGCAGGTGACCCCCAGGTCGCTACCCCTGGCTTGGTTGCTGGTGACGGCAGGCGAGGCGTGGCAGGAGCAGTAGGCAGGAGATGGTACTGGCAATGGTCTGTAGGCGAGACCGCACGTGACAGGCAGAACACGGGAACTAAAGTGTAACGGGGAAGCAGGAACCAGGAACAAGGAGTGGGGACAAGGTAGCGGACAGGAATTAGGAACAAGGACTAGGGACCAGGTAGCGGACAGGAAGCAGGAACAACAGGGAGCTGGGCCAAACGCTATGGGAAGCATGTAGAGGCTCCAACACAAGGGACAGGGCATGCTGAGATTTATAGGGAGTGCTAGGTGCAATTAACCAATTAAGGGCGGACTGGCCCTTTAAATCTGAGACAGCCGGCGCGCGCGCGCCCTAGGAGGCGGGGACGCGCGCGCCGGCCGGCACAGACCGAGACAGGAACGGAGGAGAGGTGAGGCGCCCCAGGGGCCGAACTAGCAGCAGCGCCGGGTCCCTACACAAGGACCCCGGCGGCTGCATGGGACAGGAGGCGGTCGCGGCGGCGACCCGGAACGCGGGAAGCCGCCGCGGCCGTGACAGTACTCCCCCCCTTTGGCCTCCCCCTCTTTCTTGCCTGCAAATGGCACAGGAAGCCACTAAGTCTTTGACATCTTGGAACAAACTGGGCCACCAGTAGTGGCGGGAGATCCGTTGCCCGGTCTTTCGGACTCCAGGGTGCCCGGCCTCCAATGAGGAATGTCCCCACTTCAAAATCCCTCTTCGAAGCGCAGGGTGAACATGGGTCTTTCCGGGGGGTATTCTCTGAAGAGTAGAGGTGACGACTGGTACTAGGCGATCAGGAGGTATACTGTGGCGAGGGGATGTGGGTTTGTGGATGAGATCCTTCTCGGCAGAGAAGGCATCCGCCAAGTCTTGGTCTTCTGCCGGTAGGCCGGATAGAGGCTTGGCGGGGTCAGGTGACGACACCAAGTACTTGGTCTGAGGTGACTTGAGACACTGGTTGGAACAGTCCTGACCCCAACTGATAATCTCCCCGGTTCTCCAGTCCAGCTTAGGAGCAGGTAATTGCAGCCAAGGGAGTCCCAGGAGGATGGTGGGGGATGAACGGGGCAGGACGTAGAAGGATATCTTTTCCTGATGTAAAGGACCCACCTGGAGGACTAGCGGTGCGGTCTGGAAATATATCTGGTCGGTAAGAATCTCGCCCGTGACCGAGGAGATAGTCAAGGGCCTGGCTAGTTGGATCACGGGTAGCCGCCATCTTTGGACCAATGTTGCCGCAATAAAACTGCCTGCTGACCCAGAATCGAGAAAGGCAGTAGTCTGGTGATTTTGTCCTGAGGATGTCTGGATGGAAACCGACATAGACAAACTTGGAAAGGTAGCGTTCACGCCTAGGGACACCTGTCCCACCGGACCTAGGTGCGAGCATTTCCCGGACGTTTGGGGACGTAGGGGACATCTCAGCCGAAAGTGATCCGAACCACCGCAGTAGAGGCAGAGATTCAGCTCCAGACGACGAATTCTTTCATCAGGCGTCAGGTGAGCCCATTCCACCTGCATGGGAATCTCAGGAGAGGGCTGGGGCACCGGAAAGTCAGGATTCTGGAAAACCGGCGCCAGCTGGTGATGGCGACGGGGCAAGCCTAGTAGATGTTCATGCCGAACCTCCTCCTCCCTCTCCGAAAAACGAGTATCAACTCTGGTGGCCAGTAGGATGAGTTCGTTCAGGGAGGTGGGTAGGTCTCGGGCGGAAAGCACGTCTCTCACCCGACTAGACAGGCCCTTCTTGAAGGTGGCTATTAGAGCGGCTTCATTCCAGTCCAATTCAGCCGCCAGGGTACGGTACTGGATGGCGTAATCGCCAACAGAGGAGCTCCCTTGAGAGAGGTTGAGGAGAGCAGTTTCAGCTGAAGAAGCACGGGCAGGTTCCTCAAAGACGGAGCGAAACTCGAATAAGAAGGTTCGGAGATTGGCAGCAGCAGGGTCATCTCGGTCCCACAGCGGCGTGGCCCAGGCCAGAGCTCTACCCTCTATTAGGCTGATGATGAAAGCCACTTTAGAGCGCTCAGTGGGAAACTGATTGCTTAGAAGTTCGATATACATAGTGCATTGAGTCAGGAATCCTCTGCACAACTTGGAGTCACCAGAGTATTTGCTTGGGAGAGCCAGTAGAAGTCTCGAGGTAGCTGCAGGTGGTCTGTAGTATGCTGCTGTAGGGCGGCAGTCAATTCCTGGATTTGCTGAGCCTGTTGAGCGACCACTCTGGTGACGTCACGGAGATCAGGCACCTCGCCGGGATCCATGGTTGGAGCCTACTGTAACGCCTGGACTAGTGGATCCACTGGACCGTCACCAGCGATGGCACTAACCTCACCAGGGAGCGGAGTCTAAGGGGCCGCTGGTTTTCACCAGAGCCCGCCGCAAGGCGGGGTGGACTTGCTGCGGCAGGCGACCCCCAGGTCGCTACCCCTGGCTTGGTTGCTGGTGACGGCAGGCGAGGCGTGGCAGGAGCAGTAGGCAGGAGATGGTACTGGCAATGGTCTGTAGGCGAGACCGCACGTGACAGGCAGAACACGGGAACTAAAGTGTAACGGGGAAGCAGGAACCAGGAACAAGGAGTGGGGACAAGGTAGCGGACAGGAATCAGGAACAAGGACTATGGACCAGGTAGCGGACAGGAAGCAGGAACAACAGGGAGCTGGGCCAAACGCTATGGGAAGCATGTAGAGGCTCCAACACAAGGGACAGGGCATGCTGAGATTTATAGGGAGTGCTAGGTGCAATTAACCAATTAAGGGCGGACTGGCCCTTTAAATCTGAGACAGCCGGAGCGCGCGCGCCCTAGGAGGCGGGGACGCGCGCGCCGGCCGGCCGGCACAGACCGAGACAGGAACGGAGGAGAGGTGAGGCGCCCCAGGGGCCGAACTAGCAGCAGCGCCGGGTCCCTACACAAGGACCCCGGCGGCTGCATGGGACAGGAGGCGGTCGCGGCGGCGACCCGGAACGCGGGACAGCTGCCAGTACAACACAATCAGTTACAACAATGGACAGCCTGCGGTTCCCATAACCGTAATAATGTTATACTATAAATGCTGTCCAGGAGTACCCATAAAAATTACCATCTGCCTACATATGAGATTTAGAGACATATGGAGGTACAGTTAGACCCCCAGATACATCTAAGGATGCTGAATTTAACTTTAAAACTAAAAGTAAATTACATGCAATGCTGGCCTACACGGATCAAGCTCCAGTTGCACTCCACTGAAAAAAATTTGACTGCTCCAATGCATGTAACTCCTATGCACCACAGATGCCAATCGATTGGTTAAAGCGAATGCTGCACCATGATAAGTCTATATGGACCCTGATACTAATATAAAAATATGATGCTATTGCTAAGAGATAAGGTGGGTATTAAAGCATATAAAGTATTTATGACTGGGAGAAATAATGTGGAAAATTCCTTAAAGCAACTATAAAATTAAATACAAGCTCCGCTACTGTAAAACGTGAAGAGTGCTACAGTTAACACCACATTTCATGAAAGACTACCTCATTGCAATTAAACCACATCATGAATTCATCAGCCTTTCTAATGTTTGATCTCATAGTGGGGACTTTACACATTTTATATCCATTTTATATCAGTATTACATTTACTGTACCTATGCTGCGATTCCTAGAAGACTGCACTCCTGGAGGTCTACGGGGCCTTAGGCTTGGGAAGACTGGAATGTAGACGTAACAGATTAAAACCAGGAGTCCACTAGCTATTGCTGCTGAGGTTTAGATTGGGAGAAATCAAAAAATTTATAAAGAATTTTTATTTAATAACGATGTAAATTTTAAAATACATAGAACAGCATTACTATAGCCAATAGCAACAAATGTTGGAGTCTTAGAACTTTGCAATTGTCACATATCATGGATCACTGGATGGGATTAGTTGCTGCAGATCCGCAATTCCCATCATGCCTGGAGTTTTGGACATCCATGCATCCCAACCAACCCCTACCTTCCGAGCAGTGAGGGAGTAAGTCACCAGCCCGACCATCCCTGATAACACAGAGAGATTGTCAAGAACCTAGACAACAGCTGTAAATATGACAGACATATCAGTACCTAGCAAGGGGACAAAGCTAAAAAGGTAAATAAAACCATTTGAAAAGTTTATTTCTTTTAACAACCTGCCGTTTTAGATATAGTTATTGTAACGAGAATACCAGTTTAAGCTCAGACCTTTACCGATCCCTTTGTATGGCTTAGCTTCTGCTTTAAAGCAGTCACTTGAGAGCATCATTCTAGTTACAGCAGCACTGACACGGTGCCATATGAATTGTGTGAAACGCGTCCAGTGATGAAAATGTCTGACCACAAAGTAGCGCAACCCTCTCGAGTCAGCTGTGGCCTGAGCACATGGACTCCACCAATGGCTTTTTGTAACATATCATTGTGAAATGTCAAACGTTAGGTGGATATTCTCTTTAAACTGACTTAACAGTTTATAATTTTTCAATTTAAAAAAGTACTAAAAACCAGACTTCCAATAACTATACCAAGAAGAAAATAAAATATGTGCCCCAGGGTATAATATAAATAGTGCTAAGTTGAGTGGGAAGCATCTCAAGGTGCCAGCGACCATTTCATTATCTAAAATAATATAATGAGAAAACTTCTCTGTATCCATTTCAAGACCTTTCACATTGTAAAATCTGTTTAGCAGTTTGTAAGCTGTAAGTGTGATCATCAGAAGTAACACCATGACTGGCCAAGCACTGGTAAGAGGGGGAATGGCAAGATCCAGCACTGGGATCCAGCAGACCAAGCAACCGTTCTGCCAAGGCCTTTCGATAGGACAAACACTTTCTTCTTCAGAAAGAGTAAACTTCTTGGCTTTGAAGAAAAAAAAGAAAATAAAAAAAAAGCAGTATATGGTTAATACATAATACCCTTACCAGGCCTGAAGGTTTGGATTATTGGCTGGAAACCTGCTGTCAGGGACAGGGAGGCAGGGACAAGACAGTGGGCCCTATAGAAGGGACATAACTATACCCACTTTCTGAGCCTCGTCTCCATAAAAGCAAGGACGCAACCTAAAAAACAACTTACACCTCTCCTGGAAGGTGTGAAAGCTTCTCCTGTCCCCCTTGAATTTTTCTGGGAGCTGGACGGGCGGCACAGGAGGTACCGGGGAGGTCATAGTAAGCTGTGGGGGGGGGGGGGGCATCTCCTGTTCCTGGACCCTTTCAGCCAGCTCCTGTACCATAGTGTTGAGCCACTGCATCTGGTCCACTATGTTGGTCATGGCGTTCATGTTGTCCGAGGCAAACGACAATTGGCTGGTTATTCTGTCGGGGACGGGGAGGCAGGGACAAGACAAGACAATGGACCCTAAGACAGAACCCATCCACTGTCCCTACCTAGTTTCCTCAATCGGCCCTAGGCAGCCGTGGACAACCATGAAGACGTTCCCTATATTGAGTACCTGCAACACAGAACAAGACAGACGGACAAACACAATATCGAATAGTGAAAAGGTCAGGCAGAAGGTCAGATAACAAGTCGAGCAAGGCACAGGGATTAGGAACGGGGATCGGAGGAATAGACAGGGGGAGCTGGGATCAGGGAATAAACCTTAATAGTGATCAGGAAGTGACAGCTGGCTCTTTAAATACAGGACCAGGAGCCCAGACCAGAATGTGATTGGTCCGGACTCCTGATATGCAACAAGCCCAAGGGGCTTTAAGGTGAGCCTCCAATCTACCTTTTTATTCACCCACTGGTACCTACGGTATCACAAGGGGCGCCGCCTCCCGCCTTTTGTTTTTTATTTTCCTTATCCTATATGATTAGAAATGAGGAGGCATACAGTAAGTTTGGGTTTCAGCAAACCAAAATGATCACCATTTGAATCCCGCTGCCTGGAAAACATCTATGAGCTGGCTATAGATCTCTATTTATAGTATGCAATATGTTAAAGCTCACGTCCAGGGTACTGAACTATGGGGTTCAATTCTTTCTATAAACTGTCTAAATGGACATGTCCTGTGTGATTATAGAACCAATATTCTTTGTTCTTCATGAAAATGTAGGAGAGTGGACAATGACTTAAAAGGGTTGTCCAGGATTTTTCCATAAACATTGCATTGACCTCTGTGTGTGTTGTTCTAAATACGCTTCTATTTATTTATTTTTTTCATTTAGATGGCTTATTATGTTCTCAGGATCAGTCTGCCTGTGTTTTCTTTACTTCCTGTGATGTCACGTTCCCTTTCTGTTTCCTGTTCCTGCCATCCTCAGGTGGGTGGGGTTATGCATCCACATTCCTTTAGCCCCACCCCTGTAGGAGGAGCTAGCATCTGAGCCTAGTAGAAACTGCAGTAGTAAGGGCAGTATTACATGGAGAGCAGGAGCTGATAGCCATGTTGTGGGGGGCACAGAGGTTAGCCATGTTGCTTTCTAGGTTTGCGGTCCTGGGATAACAGCTTTGGGACAGTGACCAAGATGAGTGACTACAATAACTGTGCAGCACTGCAGAATAGGTTGGATATATGAAAATAAAGGAACTATGGGGGGTGATTTATTAAAACTTGTGCAGAGGAACACAGTTGCCCATATTCAGATTCTAGGTTTCATTTTTAGAGGCCTTTAAAAAAAAAAGAACGGAAAAAAAAAATTGGTTGCTATGGGCAACTGTTCCACTGTTCCTCTGCACAAGTTATGATAAATCTCCCCCTATAATGTTACTATTGTACTACAGTGATCTACAGTGTTAGGGCAGTGCTGCTACTGTGTGTAATATGGAGAGGAGAGATGCTACTTCACCTCATGTCAGTCACCATTCTATCTATTGCTGAGTTAAATGTGCATCATTAGTCGTACAACAGATAAAAGATTCAAAAATTAGTTTATTTGATATAATATAAGTAATTGGCAGACACTGAGCCACCATGCTGCTCAAAAGATACTTGTAGGAAAACAGACATTTCTCTGCCTATGGTTAGAGTGGGCGGGGCTAAATTCAGAGAAGAGGGGGTGGAGCAAAAGGCTGTGATGTTATTGCTGACCTCTGTGACCGGAAAGTTCTTTATGTACAAACAAACACAAATACGAAAAGCAGCAACATAGGATGAATGGGGATAAAAGGGTGAAAAAAGGTTAAAGGAAACAGCTAAGGGAAAGGGAAAGATTACAAATTATTCCCTTCTCCTATAAAAAAAAATGTTCGACAACCTCTTTAAAGACAAAACAAAAAAGATACAGGACCATAACATTATTATAGTTATAAATGCATAAAATAGAGGGAAACACTAAAAATAAAAGTTAGGATAGGTGCAGAGCAACTGCAGACAAGCTGCAAGGAGTAGGGAAGAGGAAACCACAGACATGCTGGAGGAAAGGAAGGTGGGAAACCACAGACAAACCATACTCTTTTAGTTAAAGAACTGATCATTTTGTAGGGTGGGACACCAGGTCTAACTACTAATCTGTAGAGAAGATACACAGAAGATGGGTCAGAAAGTACACAGATGACACTGCAGTCTGCAACTGCAGTCTGTGCATGCAGGGCCGGCGTTAGCACCTGGCATACTCGGGCAAGTGCCGGGGCCCACGGCCGCCCAAGGGGCCCCCGACACTTGCCCAAGCAGTGAGACAGACGCCCGCCTCATCACCGACCCCCGGGGGAGCGGGTGCTGCTGACCCCAAGTCCGGGGGAGGGCTGGGGAAGGACCTGCCGTGTTTGCTGCACTGGGGAAGGACCTGTGGTGACGTCATAAGGGGGCGGGGCTGAGAACGGGAGAGGCTGCATATGGATGAAGGACCGGTGATCATTGTCATGTGACATGAGAAGGCGGGGCTCACTAATACCTTCCCTCTGTATGCTGTGAGTTTTAGTCCTTCTCTTATATCTCCTTCTGTAATGGCTCTGATCTCCCATAATAACAGGCTGTCCATGCTGGGAGTTGTAGACCTCTTATATCTCCTTCTGTAATGTCCTCTGATCTCCCATAATAACAGGCTGTCCATGCTGGGAGTTGTAGTACTCCTCTTAAATCTCCTCCTGTAATGTCCTTTGATATCCCATAATAACAGGCTGGACACGCTGGGAGTTGTAGTTCCCCCTGGTATACCTCATGTAATGTCTCTTATTGTAACTCCATTCTAGCCTGCTCTATGGTGAAGAAGCTAGAATATAGACTCCAGGGGGAGGACCTCCTTCTAGCACCTCTATTCTAGCATGGATGCGCTCTCACCAACAGGCGCAGAGCGATGACGTCATCACGCCTGCTGGTGGATCCACAAGGTGCACACAGAAGAGGACCTGTCCCCCGCCCGGATTACTGAGTATGTTTTATTTTTTTATTTTCTTGTGCTGAGGGAGATCAGGGGGCATTTCTATGGGGCAGAGCAGGGGGCATTACAATGGGACAGAGCAGGGGGCATTACTATGGGGACAGAGGGCATTATAACTATATGGGGGGCACAGCACGGGACCCACAAACCTCCTTACTTTACTGCACATGACACCAAACAGTGGAGTTACTACTGTATAGGAGCCTATGGGTGGGAAAAAGGGAAGAAAGTTGCTGGAAAAGTGCAGAGCCTAACATGTTTGTCTGACAGGTCCTGAAGAGATGAATTGTAGCTTATCATCATGGAGGTCTGGGCCAGATGGAGAGGAAACGGAGAGCGATCGCCTCAGATCAAAGAAGACGTCACCTGTGAGTTACTGAATTACGTTTTTTTTCGGTATTTTGTCAAACTTTATTTGGTAGGTGTGCCCCGAGGTGTGCTATACAAAGGGGCCACAAAAACCTGGAGCCGGCCCTGTGTGGATGGACGCCTAGCCTTGGTAACCCTTGTCTTATGTCGTTATACTCGCCACAGAGTTAGACTTTGACTTACAGGGGCCACCCTGGTGTTTCCCTATTTAGGTCCCAAAGCTCACAACAGAGTGAGGACCTGAGGGACTATGTATCAGGGTGGTTTGGTGCTCTCCCCACTAGGAGGCACCCCTTGGCAATGGGCTTCCTTCTCTGGAGAGAGGGATATCTGGCTATTCCCGTGTTTTGAGACTCACAACTGAGGCTCCACGGACCACTTCTTTGCATATTCAAATTTTGTAGGGGGCAATTAGTGGAGACTTGTAAATGAGTACTCCATTGGGTTTTTTTCGCTGTTCTCCCTGAGTTCAGTGATTGTTGCGTTTTGTTACACAGATGACACCACATTATTTTGAGTTTAGCATTTTTCCAATAATTTTCTATCTGAAGAAATTGCTTTGAATGGAGGAGATGCGTCTTTGGAAAACGAGGCACCATTTTGACCCGTATAACTTTTTAAGTTGAGGGCTGGGGAAGGGGGATTTTTTAAGAACTAACTATATTTTTATAATATATACAACTTTTTGAATAAAATTATATTTATTTTTGGCTGGCAACAGCAGTGGTACTTTTTTCTTTTATGGTACAACCACCGGACGATTATCGTTAGCATAATCGTTAACGATTAACGATCTCAAACGACCGCTATTGCGAAAGACCTGAAAACGTTCACTCATTTCCATGGAACGATAATCGTTACTTATGATCGTAATTGCGATCGTTTCTTCTTCCGTATTTCTTCGCTATTGCGTTCGTATCTATTGCGAACGACCGAACGACGTCTTATTCAATGCGAACGATTTGCGAACGTTTTGCGAACGAGCAACGATAAAAATAGGTCCAGGTCTTATAAAGCGATCAACGATTTCTCGTTCGGTCGTTAATCGTTACTGCATTTCAACCGAACGATTATCGTTTAGATTCGAACGATTTAACGATAATCTGAACGATAATCGTCCGGTGGAATAGGGCCCTAACATTAAGGTTCATTCTTTTAGGTATGTTTTACTCATTGATGGTCAGAATAGAGTACTATACTGAATATGGACAAACAGGTACAGTAAAATATTAGGAAGGAACAAGCTCAGTTTTTAAGATCCCTAAAAGAGCAACCAAGAAAAACATCAATACAAGCTATACAACACATGGCACGAATCAAATTGAAATAGGATTCAACTTAATGTACACATATAGCCCATCCACAAAAAGAGAAGAAGACAAGTAATACCCAAAGAAAGGGTCCAAACAGGATCCTGTTTTCCCTTGAGTGTTGGTCTTGGTACTCCACTGGCTCCAGGACGTGGCAAGAGATAGTGTTCTTGGAATGAACTCTAAGGTCAACACTGATGGCTAAGGTCAGCCCAGAATATAAAAAAAAATTAAAGTATCAAAGTTGAGTAATATGAGGATCCGGACCAAATATCTACAGGGTAGTAAACTTCCATTTCCATTCAGATTTGTATTGCATAGAGGAGCCACTGTTTTGTTCCCTTTCTCTGGATTGCTTCAGAATCCTGAATTGTTATTAATGTTAGTTTTAAACTACTGTTTTGTTTTTCCATGTAATTATTCATTTTGCTGTTTTGGATGTTCTTATTATTCCCTGAAGCTAGGGTTTCTTTTGGCAGTTGCTACCTCCTGCTGATGAGAATGCGGTTATTTCCCTACAATAGTCATTTTACTTTATGAATTTGTATTGCAGACTCATTCGGGGTTCTGCCCTCTACATCATCATTATTCACCTTTCCATGTAGTCTAAACTTTTTAATATTTTACTCTATTTATGATATTTCTAGAAAATTTTACATAGTCACTTTTGTTTTTCATCCATCACATGTAATTTCTTACGGTCTTGTTCAGTGATAGTGGTGGACAGTAAGCTTAACTTTATCAACTAGTGCCAGGCAGTTGCTGCCAAGCTACATAAAATTATGGGATACATAAAAAAACACCCTCCCTACACTGACAATTTCACAACATTCTAAACCCTACTCGGTCAGCTCTCCCTCCCTACACTAACTAGAACTGTGACTATTGCTGCTTCACTCTCCCTACTGAACAGCAGAAGAATTGAGAAAGACTGTGAGAAAATCTGCCTCAGCTTCACGTTTTTATAGCATGTACATCATGTACGTAATGTACGTAATGACGCTAATGACAGCCAATCACAGTAATGCCAGTAGTGAACATGGCTACTACACTACCTGATGTGCCCTTCCTTCCTTACATGTTCATTGGCTCTTTCAAATTGGTGGGAGGAAACTTGCGCAGTTGCATACAATACATCGCGAGATAAAAATTTGCATGTTTGAATATGTTGGGAAAATGATCATTATAACTATTGCGATCATCAAACAAATTGTTCATGATCGGCAAACACGAACAACGAGAGTCATGTTCGTATGAAAATACGAAGAGTTACGAACATGTTCGCTCATCAGAGTCATCACAAATCACTAGAGATGGGCGAACCGGGTTTGGGTTCGAGTCTATTCGAACCCGAACGTTCGGTATTTGATTAGCTGGGGCTGCTGAACTTGGATAAAGCTCTAAGGTTGTCTGGAAAACATGGATACAGCCAATGACTATATCCATGATTTCCACATAGCCTCAGGGCTTTATCCAACTTCAGCAGCCAACGCTAATCAAATGCCGAAAGTTCGGGTTCGGATTGACTCGAGCATGCTCCAGGTTCGCTCATCTCTACTAATCACTAAATAGAACACACATGTTATTGTGTGAACAAATGGCCACCGGTGTACAAGAAGGAAATAAATGTAACTGTGGCAGAAGAGGGTGACCAAGGTATTTAAAAAGCATTCCTGTCATTAGGAAAAAAAAAACTTTTGACATGTCACAGAGACATATCAAAAGTTTTGATCTGTCGGATCTCAGTAGAACCAGCGGGCAGATGACCTCTATGCCATGCTTTCCTCTCCCTCCTGGAAGTAGTTTTAGTCCTTAAGTCCTTAGCTCAATTTACTTTTTCCTGGAGTGCAGCATAGTGCCTCTTCTTATTCAATAGTTCCCATACACCTCAATGGCAGTATGCAGACTCCCTAATTCAGCAATGGTACAGTCTCTTTTTGAACATTATGTTCTTGTGATTTTTTTTAACCACCATAGAATACAGAAGATCTGCCCCCTCTTCTGGCATGTTTGCCATTCTTCATGACATATCAACTTTGGGGCATCTGTAGAGATCTGTCCTTGTGTTTTCTATGGGAAACCCTGTACCTTATCTGTCTCAGAACAATAGGGTCGGGCAGTTGAAATGTAATATGCCCTTCTCTTCTCTCTTATCTCTTCTCTTACCCATCTGTTGGGAAAGAGTCGGGAGTCCGCCATGAACTTTAGCCAGTTGCCTATTTCTGCTTGAGTTGTTAGGGTTCAGATGACTTTTGACTAAAGTGTAGTGCACAAATATTCTTCATTTCCTTTGAATATTAGTATTTACTAACACGTCAGGAGATCGTAAAGATCTTTTATTGTAATAAAACTTGTTACTGCTTACACAAATAGTCCTGACATATCCAATAGATTGTGACGGCATTAAGCAATTACCCTGCCAAAATCCTAATGTGGCACCGGAGAGAAGAGAATACAAATTAAAATATGATCTGAACTACAATGAACATTAGCTGCAACATGAATCACATCTGCCTCCATAAATCCACGAGAATCTTGTCCAGATTCAGCGCTGGCTCGCTCAACATGTAACCTATGACTACTGCCTGTGACCTTTGGTCATTAATTAGTTTAGTGAAAAACAAATGACTTGGAAGTAGGAAGCTTCTGTTTAAGAAATCCATCATATGCCTGGGTGACCTCTCAATAGTCATTTAAGAAATAGACCATACTCCCAAGGGGCAAATATAAAGAACAGGGACTTTTAAGCCGTGGACTTTAAATGATATACTCCATGGCATGTCAAAGAAAATGTCATGAAAAAAGTTCACATTTTGGTGTGTTTTATACTTCTTTATTAGAAGACAAAAATAAAAAAGGAAGTATTGATATCTCCTGGAAGAAGAAATCGCATAACACGGTGCTGTACTGCAGATATGTTTCTTGCTGCTATATAGTTATGGGAGTCTCGTACTCCTATGTGTATGCTATTATATAGGAGTTTCATATGTTTACACACAGCGCTACAACAAGTTGTGGCGCACTGATCCCTATAGTGCTGACACAATAGGGTATCCTATTGTCATACTCCAATACCTTAGTATTTTTCATGAACTGAAAGGCTTGTTTGTACCATGTCCTTTCTGTCCCCTCAATAGGTTAGATATGCAGTGGGAGTGGGCCCCGGCAGGCGGCTCCATTACAACCAACAATCAGCGTCTTGCAAGCAGTCGACAAAGTTCAAGTGACGTCACTCGTTTCGTGGGTATGATAGCTGGTAAGGGTCAAACTTTTAATGAGTTTGTGTGGTCTATGCCGCCTTCGGCAGAGATAAAGGCCATAGAAACGCCTCAGTAGAAGCTTGGCCCTTACCAGCCATCATACCCACGTCACTTGAAGTCATTTGAACTTTGTGGACTGCATGGAACATTCTGATTGTTGTTTGTAGTAGAGCCGCTGGCCGGGCCCACTCCCAACAAACTTCTGACCTACTTTGGATCTGAGGGGACAGAGAGGACATTGTAAAAACAAACCTTTAACTTCATCAAACATACTAAGCCATCGGAGTTCAACCATAGGATACGCTATTGTGTTAGCAATATAGGGATAAGTGCACCACCACAAATCAAAAAGGGTTTCTTAATACAAAATGCTGTTTTATGCTACCATACTACTATCGATTGACAGAAAGTATATAATGCCTATGATACTATACAACATTTAGTGAACATATCCATAGCATATAGTACCTAATTTTAAAAAATCCTTATAGTATAGTATGATTTGTATATATCAGTTACATACATTGCTGAAATAACACATCCATATAGCTGTGCCAAAGTTCCAGGCATGATAGGAATTACAGTTTTGTAACAGCTGGAGGACCACCAGTTTTAAACCACTGGCCTAAAGACATACATTATACTGTCTCCTCACTGAATGGGCAGTAATGTGGTAAGGGTGGGTAATGGGAAACACCAGTGACCGATTTAAAGCAGTAACAACTATACAGGATCAGGAAACTGCTTTTTCCCAGCTTGGTGAACGGCATGGCGATACCACAACCAACTGGATCACTCCCATGCACCCATTTCCTCCACTAACCTCATGGACACTAGTAGTAGCTCTCTTAAATGTATGTGGGAATGGAGTGGGTGGGGGACGGTGGTAACATTTCTCCTTAAGGATAACATCATAAAGACAAGTGAAGACTTACAGTATGAGACATTTATGCTTCATTGGAAATCCTGTAAAGAAGGATACACAAACAGCTTTCTGGAGGTAGTGTTCTCTGCAATTTAATATCTGACTCTATTTAGAAGCCTAGGACATGACTGGGGATTTAATAGGCTAAGCCAGATACTCCTTAGAAGGAGCGTTTACCCATCTGTAGACAGATATTTTAGAGTTCTTGCCCCTCATCAATAGGGACTTATTGAGCTGGACCGCAAAAAAGTTTCACCAGAGAGCTGATTTGGCCTGGGAGGTCCTAATAGGAGCAGATTTAAAAAGAAAAATGTTCTCTTTTTTGCATCCTTAATTTTGGGTAAAGAAAGAAGTGTAAGTGTGCTCAAAAGAGGACATTTGATATCCTTAAATGGTTTGATTGGGAAAAATTGGCAAATTTTTACATTTTGTAATTCACTTTTATCGCTTTTACAACTGAAACAAGTTTCGCCAGTACAAGTCATGCAGTCAAAAACTATGTATACTTACAGTGTGATAATAAAACCTTGAAAATACAGTACACGATGTACCGTACTATACAGTACATGGTGTTATTCTAAATAATTTAAAAAACAGCCTTTCCGTTCTGAACTTCTCTTTTCACCATCATCACCTTTAACATATTCGCTTCTTAATGGCCACCCATAATACTTAGAAATATTGAACAGCAACATTTCGCTTCTTGTACTTTTCAACATGTCACACAGATTTCCAATAAAAAAAAAAGTACAGAAATGTCTTTTTCTGGTTGTGATGCCAGTATAAGTGCTCTTATTTGAGCTGGCACATGTTACCAATTTCTTATGCCTCCCTAGTGTAATTGTGAAAAGAAGAGGAATTATTCAGAGCAAAAGTGCTGAAAAACAAGCAGAGTGGCGTAATAGCACATCTGTTTTTATAAGAAATTGTGGATCCTGGATTTTTTTTTTTTTCTCGGTGTGGTATTTTACTACCACATGTCTTTAATCCTACATCTGGGCATGTTGTTTTATGAAATATTTCCCACAGATGATGTCAATTATAATTTTTGTCCTGGTCGTCAATTTACTGACTTTTGGAATAAGACTAAATGAAACAACCAGAAAAGGAACAACTTATGTGGTCTGTGCTCTGACAAAATTATAGCTTTGTGATACACATCTAAAATCAATAACTCTGTTAATGATTAGCAGAAAACTTGCTCGGTTTAAGAGCAGAGATGTGTCCCATACTCCGCAGATGTTTGGCCCAGACATGCATTCTTGTTTGCTGTGTATTTACTAGCAGATGTTAGCCCTTATATTTAATACCTCTTGTATTAGCAAGTAGTGTGTCTAAACTGTGCGCTGTGTTTCCAAACCATCTGCCAGCAATACAGGTGGAATGCTTTAAAGCTTTTTTTTTTTTTTCTGCCATTCGATTGCACATGATACACCTTTTCATGTTCATCTCAAGTTCTGTAATACCCATCAGATTCTCAATTGAAGTTTACATTATAGATGGGGTATATTTTGCTTCAGATGTATCAGGTCAAGTTCATACAGTACTTTTTTTCCCCATTGACTAAAATGGTATTGACAGCTCCGTGATGTGGTTTGCCTTCTATAGCATAGATGAAGGAAATCTGTCAGCAGCTTTTTGCTGACTAAAGTAAAAGTAGTGTACAATAGGGTTGCATACCCTGAATAAGGAGATATCATGCTTATTTTATTCTGTTGCTCTAGTGCTGAGTTTTAAGCTTTAGAAGTTTTATGCATATTATTAAATAAAGTTCACGGGGTGTTCCCCTGGTTTGCAGAAGCACAGTAAAGTTCACAGATTGGGCATTTATAGGGAGGTTAGTTTGAATAGAAGGGGCTGAATGTTGCTGGGCTTCTCTTGCACAGGGGAAATGCCCCCTGGGCTTTATCTCTTAATTTGCTTTAAACTTCTAAAGCTTACAGTACATCTCAGCACAGGAGCAACAGATTGAAATAAGAGTTACGTATCGTGATTCAGGTTAAGAAGCCATATTGTAAAGCTGCTGCCAAAATGCCAATATCTTGAAACGTACCATTCAGCCAGAAACAGCATGGGCATGGAGTATATCAATTGACCTATATCATACTGCCAGCAGTTTCCCTTGGAAAATTCTGCTAAGTTTCCTTTAGGCTATGTTCACACAACCTGACCACCCGGCCGTTCCGTGACCCCGGCTAGGTCACGGAACGTCCGGTCTCAGCCTTTACTGTGTGAACTGACAGGTCTTTCTGCGGACGGAATTCACTAAATTGTCAGTTTTTTCCGGCGCCGCATGGGATCCCGGCCGGAGCGCATACGATGTGTGTATGCTTCAGCCGGGATCCTATTGAAAATAAGGCTATGTTCCACCCCTCAAAACTACGGCTGTAGTTCTGCGGCGAGAACTATGGCCGTAGTTTTACGTAGTGTGAACATAGCCTTAAAGAGATATTTCCAAGACCTGTTTCTATAATGATAAAGAACATGACCATATACCAGAGATTCCCCTGTGCGTTTATGGTGCAAGTCTGAGGAGCTTCACAATGCAGAATATGAAATTAGCCTTACATATATTTTTGAAGGATGTACATAAACAGCATTCCCAAAATAAAAATAAGAGCCCCAGGGGTCTGTCTATATGTTAAATCCTGCCTTAAGCCCATTCTGCGGGAGGATATAAGTGATGATAATGTGGAATCTCTTTGGATAGAATAAGGGGTGGGACGAAGAATAATAAAATTCTTATAGGAGTGAGTTATAAACCTCCAAGTATAGTGGAAGAGTCAGAAAATCTTCTTATAAGACAAATAGATGTGGCAGCGAAGCAGGGGGAAGTCATTATTATGGGGGACTATAACTACCCAAATATAAACTGAAAAGCAGAAACCTGCAGCTCCAGGAAGGGAAGCGTGTTTTTGGAAATAGTAAAAGATAATTACCTTTCCCAACTAGTACAGAAACCAACAAGTGGGGGGGCACTCCTGGACCTAATCTTAACCAATAGGCCAGACAGAATATCAAAAATAGAGGTGGGAGGTCACCTAGGTAATAGTGACCATAATATAGTAAGTTTTCAATTATCCTTCAATAAAATGATTTGTAGAGGGGCTACAAAAACATTAAATTTCAGGAAGGCTAATTTCCAAAAACTAAGAGTGGACCTTGGGAACATAGACTGGGACACTGCCTTCAGAAATAAAAGTACACAAGAGAAATGGGACATATTTAAGAGCATCCTGGGTAAATCGTGTGAACGACACATACCATATGGGAATAAAAGTAGTAGAAATAGGAGAAATCCAATGTGGTTAACTTCAGTTGTAAGGGGTGCAATAAATGATAAGAAACAAGCATTCAGACAACTAAAACAAGAAGGTAGTGGGGAAGCATTGAGCAACTATAGACAGAAGAATAGAATGTGTAAAAAGCAAATTAAAGAAGAAGCAAAAATAGCAACAGAAAGAAGGCTAGCCACAGAAAGTAACACAAATCCCAAAATGTTCTTCACCTATATAAACAACAAAAGACTTAAAACTGAAAATGTTGGTCCCCTCAAAAATAATCTGGGTGTAATGGTGGAGGGGGAAGAGGAAAAGGCCAATCTACTAAATACATTCTTCTCTACTGTATTCACAGAGGAGAATCCCATAACAGAGGACATAACTAGGGATAATATAAATCCTTCCATAAATCTTACCTGCCTAACACAACAAGAAGTGGGAAGATGCCTTAAAAACATTAAAATCCATAAGTCACCAGGCCCAGAAGGTATCCATCCTAGAGTTTTGCAAGAATTAAATACTGTGTTGGACAGACCGTTATTCCTAATATTTAAAGATTCTATTACGACAGGGATTGTTCCACAGGACTGGCGCATAGCTAATGTGGTACCAATATTCAAGAAAGGGTCAAAGAGTGATCCTGGAAACTACAGGCCCATAAGTCTAACATCTATAGTAGGTAAAGTATTTGAGGGGATTGTAAGAGATGCTATACTGGAGTATCTTAATGAAAATGATCTTATGACGCAGAACCAGCATGGATTCATGAGGGATCGATCCTGTCAGACTAATTTGATCGGCTTCTATGAAGAGGTAAGTTATAGACTGGACCTGGGGGAGGCTGTGGATGTTGTATATCTGGACTTTTCAAAGGCATTTGATACTGTGCCGCATGAAAGGTTGGTCTACAAAATGAGGATGCTGGGACTCGGGGAAAACGTATGCAAATGGGTAAGTAACTGGTTGTGTGATAGAAAACAGAGGGTGGTCATTGATGGAACATATTCAGATTGGGTTTTAGTTACTAGTGGGGTACCACAGGGGTCAGTGTTGGGTCCACTTCTTTTTAATATTTTTATTAATGATCTTGTTGAGGGGCTACAGAGTAGAATCTCCATTTTTGCAGATGATACTAAACTGGGTAAAGTAATCAGCACAGAGGATGATAATATCATATTACAGAGGGATTTGGGGAAGCTAGAGGCTTGGGCGGTGAAATGGCAAATGAAGTTTAATGTGGATAAATGTAAGGTTATGCACTTGGGCCATAGAAATAACAAGTACAGTTATGTGCTAAATAATAATACACTGGGTAAAACTACTTCCGAAAAGGACCTGGGGGTATTGGTGGACAGTAAACTCAACTTTAGTGATCAGAGCCAGGCAGCAGCTGCCAAGGCTAATAAAATAATGGGATGCATCAAAAGAGGTATAGCTGCTAAAGATGAGAACATAGTTTTGCCTCTTTATAAATCACTGGTCAGACCACACATGGAATACTGTGTACAGTTTTGGGCACCGGTATATAAGAAGGACACAGCTGAACTGGAGTGGGTGCAGAGGAGGGCCACAAAGGTCATTAAGGGAATGGGTGGGTTACAGTACAAGGACAGGTTATCAAGCTTGGGGTTATTTACGCTAGAAAAAAGACGTCTTAGGGGCGATCTGATCACAATGCACAAATATATGAATGGACAGTACAGAGATCTTTGTAGTGATCATTTTACTCCTAGGACTGTAACCATGACAAGGGGGCATCCTCTACGTCTAGAGGAAAGAAGATTTTATCATCAGCATCGACGCGGGTTCTTTACTGTACGAGCGGTAAGACTGTGGATTTCTCTGCCACATGATGTTGTCATGGGCGATTCATTAAATAAGTTCAAGGGAGGCCTGGATGTTTTTCTTGAACAATATAATATTGCAAGTTATGGGCATTAGATTTCCGGTGATACGTTGATCCAGGGATTGTTCTGGTTGCCATTGGAGTCGGGGGGGGGGAGTTTTCTCCCTGTGGTGGGGCGATTGTCGTCTGCCTCACGGGGGGTTTTGCCCTCCCTGGATCAACACAGTAGGGTTCCCCTAGGTTGAACCTGATGGACTCTAGTCTTCTTTCAACCTTATTTACTATGTTACTAATAATAATAATAATAATAATAATAATAAAAAAAAAAATCTTTCTTGTGGTTAACCAACCCCATTCAGTGCTGGTTTCCTGTTCTCCAAAGGCTCTACTGTAACTGCAAGAACTGGTACTATGATTGTGGATGGTGAGTGTGAATGGTCCGGTTTAGACTGCCCACCACCAAATACTCTACTAATAGCAAATGATAAGGGCACCAGAACTTCATCATATATTCTTTAATCTTCAGACGTATTTATATCTTATTATGTAATTTTGGTGGTCACCAAAGGAAGGCTGATCTACTTCTCGAGTACAGTGACCTTCTTATTTTGAAATATAAGGGATAGTATGACCTTTATGCTACCACTAAAGCCTACACCATAAATTTAGTGGATCCATATGAAAAAAGTAGCAAGAATCTGAGTTCAGAGGTGTTCTATCCATGAGGCAAAGTGGGTGCCGAGCCCTTTTCCTGACTGTAAGGTGTTGCAGTTTAAGGGGAGCCACTCATGATATTCTAGCTCTGTGCTCTACTCTGCTCCTGACAGTAAATTTGGATGAAGGATATGGGGCAAAAATAGATAGCAGATTTGACAGGAAAACTGAAATATGGAAAAGCTGTAATGACTGTAAGGCTACATTCACACACTGTATTTTTGCATTAAACAACGGACATTGCGACCATGGCCATTGTTTAATAACAATGCTTAATTACATTACAGTGTATGGGATCACGGTCGTAGTGTATAACTGGCAGGTCTATTTTTTGCGGCCGCTATTCAGTGAACAGTGGCCATACAAGATAGCCTGTCTTCACAGTGTAAAGTATGGCTCCCAGCCATACTTGACATTGTGGTCTATGGCTAAGTGGAGTGTAGGCACACCAGAATGTGCCCACATTCCAATTCAAATAAAGTGATGTTCATCCGGCCAATAGTGCAGTATCTGCAGGTGACACATGTAAGACAATGGCCGTTGTTTGACACAGCTGTATCAAATAACGGCCATTGTCTTACCCCGTGTGAACATAGCATAAAGCTGTAATGATTCTTAAGGCCGTATTACACATATCCATTATTGTTTAAAGATCCGTTATAACGATCGATCGGTAGTGAAAAGTAGCAATTTTGTAGCGGATGATTCTAAGGTTATTACATTCACCAATTTTTGTTATGAATGATCGTTTTTACTCCGTTATAAAGTCGCTAAACGTCCCTCAGGACAGCCCACACAACATGTTTTATCCGCGAAAAACTTATTACGCGAACAGATATGCAAATGATCGGTGAACTACCAATGATAATTTTTCAACATGTTGAAAAACAAAAATGAACGATTTTTCATTTGTTGTATGATCGTTGGGCGTTATTACATGGACAGATAGTTGCTAATTTTCAATCGTTATAGCGAATTATTAAATAATAATCGCTCTGTGTAATAGGGCCTTAAATATAGCTGCCCTGCAGTCCACTTCTGCAATCACCAAGCAATAACCAGAGGGAGGACGCCACAAGGGATCCCCCACTATATATCTCCTCTCCAAACCTAGACCAGCAAAACACCCATTAACCTCTTTCCTTTATAGACCACCATAAATGTTCCCATTAACTTCTTCACTGTGCTGGACCATGAGGGACATGTCCTGCTGACCTTTTCACTGTCCTGGTTACATAATAATGCTTATCTTTCCCAAGTCTTTCAGGGCATAAAAATCATACTTTTGCTATATTTTCTCATGATAAAAGATGAAAATAAAAGAAATACAAAGTGTGGTATTGTCTCCAACTTCCTGACTCCTACCACCAACACAACCTCCAAGACAACACACCATCTTCTGCTGTTTTTGGACGTTTAGCTGAATAGCCGTATCTTGTCTTGAGTGCTGATATGATTGGAACACACACCTAAAGTTTTAGCTTGGTTTTTTCAAGCCTTGCCTTTTCTGACATTAAAAAGCCTTGATTTGTGCAAAAATGTAGGACTTTTGTGTGTGTTTTATGCATAAAAATATACAACATCCCTCCCCCTTATACTTTATCCAAAAAAAAACTGACGTAAATGTTATCTTTTACAAATAAGGATTAAAAGTTTGTTCCTCAGATTGTGTCCCCTTGTTCTTGTGTTCACCTTTTTATAATTTTTTTAATTAAAAACACTTCTCTCCTGAACCTTATTTAGTGCTTTAAAGGAAATCTATAAGGAGGTTAGAAACATCTACCCTGCTTGTATCGCCTCAGGCTATGTGCAGACTAGGTATGGGGCCAGCTGGCTGGTCTCTGAAAAGATTATCCTTGATCTTTTGCGCGCCCGCATCACAACTCCCCAGAGCACACTATGGAGCGTGCAGCCAGAGCCGCCCGCTTCATAGTGTGCACTGACGTGCTTTTCTGCCACCACTATGAATGAATAGCGGCCGCAGAAAACTCACATGTCAGTTGTTTGTGGCACCGCTAGGGACCCCGGCCGGATTGTATACTATGTGTATACGCTCCGGCCAGGATCCCAAAGACGGCAAGGTAACGTATACTTTCGTAATAATCCCGGCCGTTGTTGGTTTTTACGAAAATATACGTTGTGAGAACAAAGCCTTATAGCGCACAGGGTTCTGAGGCTGCACAACTCATTAGCATATGGATTAAACTGCTAATAGGACAAATGGCACTGGGGATGAAGGTGAGATACTTCTCTTCATTCTCACCACTCTGTATCTATAAGGAGATATCAGTAGGTTAGGAGTTTCCCTTTAACTTATTTAAAGGTTTCGATCAAGTCCCCCCTTTCGATTCTTTCCTCCAGACGGTACAGATTTAAATCCTTTGAGTTTTTCCTCGGGGCATCCATCACAATAAAAATGCAGCATGCTGTATTCTTTTGTTCATTCAAATCCAATCAAATGAATGAACACTATACAGGACACCCAAGGGACCCCATAAAAGTGGTTGGGCTCCATTGGTTTCTGGCGTGCAGTGGGTCTGCAGATTACCGCATCTGAACAGAATCCATAATGGAAGTCCTAAACTCAGCCTCTGATGCAGATGGAAGGTCAACGTCACCGTTTTATTCTTAGCAGGTCCCTGTGGAAATGTCGACTCCTCTGTGACATAAATCCATGGCACAATTCGAAATCGATCTATTTTTTCCCCATGAAAGCACTTTCTTAGACTTTGCCATTACATTTTAACTTAAAACATAAGATTAGATAAAAATGCTTTAAAACAAGAAGGTCAGTGTGTAGTAGGACTGATAAAACGGATCCAAAAAAGTTTTCAAATAGGTGAAAACTGAAATTGAAAACAATTCAAGAAAATTCATAAAACAGATGTCACTTTATTTATTTATTACCATCTTGCAAAGTTGTTCTCTGCTCCTTACTTTTTTGCAGTCTTTGTAATTTGTTCTCCTATCCTTACTTCTTTGTCTTTTTTGAGAGTATCTTTTTTTCTTTTTAAAGAACAGACACTATTTTCTTTTCAGCCGTTCCATTAACATGCCACTCCGACAATAGCTGTTGTTGGTGCAGCCGTGCAAAATAAAGAGCATGTCATTCAATAACGGCCGCTGTTCCACTTACAGCGGCCGTTATTCGTCTTCCTTACACACACAGATGCAATGTGTTCATCCGTGGTGTGTATGCAAATCAATGCTTAACTGATTTCCAGACACACCTTGAATGGGCCGCAGGAACATACATACAGACATGCATGCTTGGTTGAACAAAGCGTGCCTGTTTATACAGATGCATGCTTTACTAATTTATCTTTAATTGAGTGAATTTACTAAGACCACTTTGCCACATGGCAAGCTTTAGTAAACCACCCACTTCTGTTGTATTCAGCCTATTCATTAGGTAGCCTGTCTCTTGAATCTGCCACTGTAGTTGCTGCCTATGTGCTGCATGTGGAAAGTAAAAGGTGGGGTGTTTGGTGTAAGATTACCAACTTTAACACTATACATGTGTCACTATGTATATGTACTGTGTCAGCCTATCTCTAAATACCCAGTCATTGTTGTATAAATGAAGTCTCTGAGTGTCCTATTGGGGTACTGTGTTGATTTGGTGTAATGAGAAATTGCAATCCACAACTAAAGGAAAGATAAGGGTGGACACATCTTTAGGTAAATTAGGAGAGAGAGAGCATTTGGCAGAACAAGTGTTAAAGGGGCACTCCAGAGGGGGGAAATTAAATTAACTGATGTCAGAAAGTTATACAGATTTGTAAATTATCAATATTATTATTATTATTATTATTATTAATTATAAAAAATACTTTCCTGCTCTGTACAGTTCCTGTCATAGAGGTGTCAGAATGAAAAGAATACACCACTTCCTGCAGGACATATAGCAGCTGATAAGTACTGAGAGACTTGAGGTTTTTTTTAAATAGAAACCATTTAAAAATATTTTTACCTTTGTGGCATAATAATAATAATAATAATAATAATAATAATAATAATAATAATAAATAATGTGATCTATTTACTGTGGACAACAACAAATCACAAATTCCATTAGCAATTTTAATAGCAATTATGAAGAATAACAGTAACATTAGTGTACTAGTAGCAGACAGCCATTAGTAAGGGTCTATTATGCACCCAAAACACCTTGGTCTGTGAAGTGGATTGCTAATCTAATGACGGTGTCTGTTTTTATGGAGCATTTATAAATATCACTATATCTTCACATTCAAGCTGGATAATTTGAGATTCTTACTGAAAACACACAGACACGAATGGTGAAATGCTGATACAGATGGTAAGCTGGGACCCCCTCCTTTCTCTTCTATGTGTATATTATTTGTCCTTGACGACATGTCCAAGCAAACTGATAGACAAACTGATATCATACAATGAAAATCACAGGATAAAACAGGTCACCACCTGGCGTAAAAGTTCCAATAACAGCAAATGGAAATTAGAAAAAAAAAAAAAAAGGAAATAATAAATGATTATATGAACATGATTTTTTTCGGACAAAAAGTCCTTGTTTATATATTTTAATTACATTATTAGAAAATAATGGGCATCGGCTTCATTTTAAAATGAATTACATTGAATGGTGTAAATCTATGGCCGTTTTCTGCTGGTATAATTCTATGTGTGGCATGTGCTATGTGAGCCAGAACACCATCAAACCCAAGAGGACAAATACTAGTGTACATGTGGTGAGTCATAAAAAGGCAAGAATTTACTAGAGCGTTCCTTCCCTTTGTAACCACCATATATGATGCCAGTAACGGGGATAGAAAAAAATGGATTTGGAAGATTAACACCTTTTATCTTTTGAAGTTTAAATGTAATTTATGGGAAACATATTGTGTAAACTGATGAGCTCTGCATATATATTTAGCACATAAAACATTTATTTCATAAGTTAAAGGGGTTATCCAGCAAAAATCTGCAGGAAATGTTGTTTTTTTTCCAGTCTGACACAGTGCTCTCTGCTGACATCTCTGTCCGAAAAAGGAACTGTCCAGAGCAGGAGAGGTTTTCTATGGGGATTTTCTGCTGCTCTGGACAGTTCCTGGCTCGACCAGAGATGTCACGTGAAGCACTGGAGGCCGGCTGGCCCACTCCTAGTGGGAAGAAACACCCGCCCCTCTATGACCTGGCTCCATTGATTCTAATAGAGCAATGTAATAGAAGGTAGGGGGTTTTCTCCCACTGGGGGCGGGCTGACCTGCCTCCAGTGATTTACCCCTGACCGGTGTCTGGGAATAGAACGGCCCTGTACAAAGAAAAGGGCCGCAGTTCAAAAAGAGAACCATGGCACTGGCATCCCCGCACCGCTATAGCCATGTAAGGCTAGGTTCACACTGCGTTTTTGCAATCCGTTTAACGTATATGGGAAAAACGGATGCAAAAATGGATGCAATTTTGTGTCATCCGCTTGGATCCGTATTCCATTGACTTCCATCACAAAAAAAAACGGATCGAAATGGATGCAGGTTTTTTTTTACGTACAGAAAAGTAGTGTTGACACTACTTTTCTACACAAACACAAACACATCCAAACGGAAGACACAAAATTGCATTCGTTTTTTCCATAAAACGTATACGTTAAACAGATTGCAAAAATGCAGTGTGAACCCAGCTTCAACATCAGAAAAGCGATGTACATTTGCTTTAATCTCCTTTGCTGGAGATTTGATCAGAATATATAAGAAGCTGCTGTGCCGCATATTGAGCACCTGCCCCCCATGGTTCAGGCTGTAGGGGAACTGTTACAGGATTCTGAGTATCAAAATATCAATATTCCTATTAAATATTAATAATTAATATTCATAAATGAATATTAATATCCTAAGGCGAATATTAATATTTCCTATTAATAAATACGGCACTGATAATCACTCTTGTGATTATGCATGTGGTATTATTAATATAACTCCTGTGTATGATTCCATTAAGGTGCAATATTGACCCTAAACATCTAATCAGACCATTAACAATCAATATTACAATACAATACAGTCTAGCATTGCTGACAGGCTGAGCTTATCACATAACAGAATCCACAGCAGAGAACCTAATCTTTTGTTTGTTTTAATTTTGTTTTAACGTTTTCCTGATTTTCCTTTACACGCTTCTTGCGACGTTATTGGTAACCGGCGAGCGGTAACAAGCATCGTTCTGGTAGAGTCGTCACGTTACGTTCCAAGTTCGTCTGTAAAAGTTTGGCTGGTCGGGGAAGAGGCGTTCCGGAGAAAAGGACCTTTTCCCAAGCAGCAAGGAACACAAGATCAGACAGAACAGAACACAATGACCACCGAAAAAGTAAGCATGAGCGTCTCTACTACTGTAATCACACAGACCCTTTTGTTGTAGAGTGCAATTCAGACTATCTATAGGACCATATCTCTCTCTGGGATCATTGATCTTTGTTACTACACCCTGTAATACAGGAAGACAGGGGTCTTTGATCCTTTGTCTCCTAGATAGCTGTATTCCTGTATGACATCTGTATCCAGTAAACATACCTGTGATATTCAGGAGACGCCACTGTAATCAACAGTTGGGCTTATTGTCCTCCTCCCTAGCCCAGCAGACATATACAGTCCTCTGGGAGGGGGCTTTTGCATTCTGGGCCCTCTCTCTTCTGGGATAAAAGATTATATATATATATATATATATATATATATATATATATATATATATATATACCACCCTATAAATATCTGAGGGATACACTTCCCCTGCTACAGGAACATAGCTTTGTATTACGTCAAGTCATGGGACATGACACATTTGTTTTCTACTGATTCATAAGGAATGCTTAATCCAAACCTATTGGGAGAATGTCAGGAAAATAATAACTAGTCCAATAAATATAATATAAACCCATGTAGTGAAGTGTTCCATTTTCATTTTACCATAGAGTTTTTGCACCCAGATCCTTGAAGTATTTTATACTGTGTTTTCAGGCTACCATATGTTACATCTGTGTATTTTCTATAGATACACACTACTAATATCATAAAGAAGTTCTTCTACACTTGTACAAAAACTTCTAAACATGTACAAAATAAATGTAGGGTAAGGGTCCCAAATCCGATCCACACCCTTTTGGAAAATGGGAGAAAGATAATAACAGGAGGTAAAAAAAAATGTATATATAAACCAAACTAATCGTTTTACGATTGTACCATTTAGCTTCAGTGTCCCATTTCCATTCTATTCTAGAGTTTCCTCACTATGCCACGTTATGTTTTCTTAAGTTTTTACACTGAGGACACTGTGTCGTTCTATTACTTTCTTTTGCTTTCACATAAACTCCTTGACCATTACCTGAAATATGTCTCCGTGTCTTAAATCGCTATTCAAATAGTTCCTATATAGGAGTAGAATTCAAAACAGTTTGTCCACTGCTAAATTTTGCTCATTATAGGAATTATCACTTCCATATAATAACAGATATTTACTGACACCAAAGACTCCCTGTCCTTGATTCTGTTCCAGATGTCCCACTTGACAAGAGATTTTCTTTATTGACTATTATACCCTATTTCTCTGTAATGTTAGAGGCCAAGGTTGTCGCTATTTGCTTTGTAAACCTAACCCAAATACGCACCTTATACCTTAACTTCTATCTGCAGACAAACAATAAGGCTTATTTTACATTATACTTTACATGTCACTGTTAGTCTTTGTTACATGTTTGTGCCCTATTATTTTGTCAGGTGGATACTAAGGATACTAAGTACTTTGGCCAACTTCATCTATACAAAAGTTTGGTGAATGTTCTTGAAAATGCAACAATTTTCATCAAAACACATTTCCTGGTACAGACCTACCCACTACTGAGAACGTGGCAAGCAGATAGCCATGTTCCTGCCATGTTCTCTGATATACAAGATATACAAGTATCTGCTATCTATAGCTTACACCCACTGTTAATGACTAATTTAATTGTATGGATTCTACGAACATAGTAATCTATTGACATGGGTCGTTGTTGGTTCGTTGGTCCAATTGGACCCCGATAATACAATCATGGCGTGCTGACCAGTTTTTACAGCAGCTGGAGGACTACTTTAGGCCCTAGTGGCTACCATGACAAATCTAGTGTTATGAGGGCTGGTAGAATAGGTTAATGCAGTCACATTGCCTATAAAAATTCCCTAAGGAAACTAAAATGTGTAAAAAAAATATATATATATTTTTTAAAAACCTTAATGAAACGTGCGTTGGGGAGATAACAGGCTGTTCTGACATGGGTAGATACTTAAGAGTCCAGGTTGGTGTAATAGATTGTGTGCTTAGCTATAGAGGAAGCCCAGCTGGATTAATGTAGCCGATGCGGGTGTATTGATAGTGTTAGGGATTAATGGTGGAGCTGGAGCCTATTTACCTAGTAGCACCCTGGATTTAGCATACTGTATGTAATAAGGACACATGGCTCTAAGCCTCCGCTTGTTTACAATTGTATTGGAGCACTGCCACTATTTATATTTACATTACTATACCTGTTTTCTTTGCAAACGTCGTTATATGTAAGCCCTAAAACTAGCCTGGTTTGTGTGTATTTGTGAGAAATAACAAAATTGTTATTCTTATATGGGTGTTGATCCAGTTTTTGTAGATTTAGGCTATGTTCACACTACGTAAAACAACGGCCATGGTTTTTGCAGGGTGGAACAATGCCTTAGTTTCAATGGGACGTATACACAACGTATACGCTCCGGCCGGGATCCCGTGTGGCCCCGCAAATAACTGACTTGTCAGTTTTCTGCGGCCGCAATTCAATGAATTGCGGCCGTAGGAAACCCTGTCAGTTCAAACTTTGAAGCGAGTGGCTCCGGACGCTCGCTCCATAGTGTGCAGGGGGAAGCTATGATGCAGGCACGCGCTGATGCGCCCGCATCAGAGCTCTGCGGCCGGACAGATCATCCGGCCGGTACTTAAGAACCGGCCATGATGATCCGGGCAGAATCCGGCCGTTCCGTGACCCGGCCTGGGTCACTGAACGGCCGGATGTTCACGTTGTGTGAACATAGCCCTAGTGTGTGTAATTATGTATTTGCAATGTTTTAAAGGTAAACTATGGACAGATTATATATCTCTCTATAGTAAATGGGCCGCTGAGGATAAAGGTAAATTTCTTTTGTAATATTAGCAGTTTATCTTCTATGCTAATTAGGCATTTTGGTGCAATGGGGGCGTGGCTACCTATGAGTTACAGCTCTCACACCTCAGAGAGCAGACATGTGCTATGATAATATATGGTCAGTTTCCTGAGGCTCTTACTATGTTTAATAAGTCTACCTTGTGTTATTAATGTAATGTGTATTTACCATCTATGGGGGGGCCCATAGAGAGGGTAAAGAGGAGTAGAGAGGCGCTGCTTGTAAGCAAAGTCATCCAGAACATCACAAAATCTCTACAGGGGGTATGTGAGACTGATGAAAAGATTCATTCTGTCAAAGTGTTCTGCAGACATGTCCCCACCTCAGCTTTTGTTTAACGGCCCGTTCATACTACGGAATCGGCGCAGAGATTCCGCTTGGAACCCCCGCCAGCGGACTCCGCTCTGAATTCCACCTGCTATCCCACCTGCCTCCTATTGAAAGAGATAGCAGACAGGATTCAGCGTGGAGTCTGCCGGTGGGGATTCCGGAAGAATCTCTGCGCCGATTCTGTAAACGGGCCCTAATGGGTAAAGAAGTTGTTTGATTCCCTAATTTATTGTAAATATTTCAAATGTTTTGTAAATATTGTTACTGATTTTCAAATAAAAAATTGAGTACCACCCTCACTGCACCCATCCACCCCTGGCCGTGACCAGATCAGTAGTCCCCTAGTGCACAAAAACACCAAATTAGCATAGAAAATTGCTAATATCACAGAAGCTGCACCGAGTATGAAAGTCCTCAGCACCCAGTGCACCATAGTGAGATGTTAGCAGGTTAGATGCTTTTAACCTACTGATAGTTTCTCTTTAATGCATAAAAGCATAATTTACGGGGGGGGGGGGGGGGTCTATGGTGTTAAGGAAAAGGAACTAACAGTCTCCAAGTCTTGTGGCCATGGCAGAGCGAGGACCGGTCACTGGTTGCTTGCAATTATCTCTGTCCAGACATTATCTCTATGTAAGATTCTACAATATTTTTATAATAAAAGTATAGCACAAAGAATACATACTTCTTTTTTATGTTATTGCGTGATATTAATAAATAGTAAAGTAAATCTTCCCTTGAGATCTCTGGGAATAGGCAGCAACTTTTCTCCCCACACTGAGCACATGCTTACTTTCTCCTTTCCCATGACCATCAATACGTTGATTATTGCATCGTAAAAAGAACTCCTTAGATTGTTTTTGGGTTTAAACATCAAGGAAGAAAGCTTTTATAAAATGTCGAAGAAACTTTTTTTTTTTTTTTTTTTTTTTAGATTAAAGAAGAGCAACAGCTCCAATAAAAAATCTAAAGAACCTTATCATGTGACGTCTTCTAACAGTAATAGGCCATTAAATTGTGGACATCCTTTGTTAGAAGCCTTTGATAATAACCCAAAATTATTTTTATCAGTGGTTGTGTGGTTGGGAGCTAATTTAGATTCTGTTCTGCCTTGTGTAATATATTGTCTCTTAAAGGGTAATTATTTTTTGCTTACTTGGGTGACTCTTTATTCCTAAGACATTTTTCTGGTTAAGTTTCAACTTGTTTTCAATGTTGTTCAATTATATAAAAAATAAAACCTAACACATTTCAGGCCACATGGCCCATTAGTTATGGCCCTGGTGACTTGAAAATGCATTTTATAAGGTGGCCTGTAGTTACCTGTTAGATTTAAAGGAGAAGTCCGGTGGATTATAAAATCCTACAGCCGGCAGGGGGGAAATTTATTACACATACTAACTTACCCCTCCTATGCCCGTGGTGAGCGGTGGGGCAAGCCTGGGCTCCGGGATCTCTGAAGCTGACACCTCATGACCCGGCTGATGGACTGTCCGCCCAGCCAGTCAGTGACTGGGGAGGGATACCGCTCCAGTCACTGATTGGCTGAGCAGCCAGTCCATCAGCTTTAACAGGCCTTTTCCCATAAGTCGTGACTTCATCAAAAGTCAGGGGAAAGTGCCTTCTGATGGGGGTCCCACAGCTCGGCACGCCAATCACTGCGGGCAAGGGGAGAGGTAAGTCAGTAAAATTTCGCCCCTGCCAGCTGCAGGATTTTATAATCCGACAGACTTCTCCTTTAAATGAAGGATTCATAAAGAAATGGATGTTTTATCCGATACGGATTTTGACAACAGAAACCTAATGCACCATATGGCAGCAATAACCTCTTCCAACCCTGAAGTGTCATCATGACTATGGTAACGTATAGGTTTGAGAAAGCATGTACTTATTTTTCAATGCTTTTATGCTTGATTAGAGTAACAAGCTCCATTGAAATCAATGGGAGACTTGAGCATTTAACCAGTCCACTGCTCGGCAGAGCAAAGGGTACCTGATTACCTTATTACATTTTTTTTTTATTGTTGCATTTTTTGTATGTTTTTTCATCCCTTGAAGAGATGTTTCAATGAAATATACAAAAAAATAGAACAAATAAATATAATAGATTTCAGCCAGTGTTGTAATGTGTCTAGCAGAAACTTTTTGAAGTAAAATCTGATCTCTAGAACATTCTACCATTTATTTCTATGGGTCTATTTTTCCTCAACTCTCTCCTCATGCGCTCCCAACAGGCCTGGCTGTCATATCTGTGACTGTGACTGAGGCTAATTCCCTCACCTGTGCATTGCTGGGGAAATATACAGCTTTAATGATTTCACCTGTGTGTGCAGTGTGGAGATTCTACCTTTCATTTCTATGGGGCACTCTTCCCCATCCCCCTCCTCTTCTTTACATCTGACAAAGACGGGGTCTTCTCTCTAACTTTTTCCAATGTATCTGCCTGCCAAAGTTGGGGTCAAATGATTTAGGCGTTCGGAAGTCTATAGAGGACAGACGGATGGACAGTCAGGCAGACAGATAATCAGACTGACATACGGAAGAATAGATTGATGGACAGACGGATGGACAGCAAGACATTTATTTTCATTATATAGAAAAACTCTATGTATAACACAACAAGTTTTCAGTCTCAAAATTGTATCTGTTTTTCATAGATATCATCATTTTGTCAGCATACGAGATGTGGAGACCTTGGATGGCTTCCATTTTGAATAATATTCATAAGTGGCAGGAAGCTGAAACATTTGCTAACATTTCCAGTGCAATGTTGGATTCATTAAGAGGAGGAGAAGGGTGTGGTAGGTTGATGTAATTTAGGATTTCCCAGATGGGGGCAGCATGGATGCTAGCTATGACTTAATAGGGAAAAAGTACTTTAAAAAACATAATGTAAATCAAATGTGACTCTATAAATGTTCTGGCATTGTAGGATTCTTCTTCTTGAATATTATATATCTGGAGGGTTTAGTGACAAGGGGTTCACATAATTTATAATAAATACTTAATAAACATTGCATAATACTTTATATACTAGACCCTTTCCAGTTTGGCTTGTGCAAATTGTACTTTCTTCTTCAGTGATTTATGCACAAAACTGAAAGAGAACAATCTACATGAAATGTCATAAGTCATCAGGACAGAGGACGTTTTTTAGCTTATAGGAATACAGCTCTCATAACTGTAAAGAAATACACGTACACAAACGAGATGTACGTTTAATCACTGCATAACAGACGTCTACTATTTCGTATTTTTCCTGACGGACTGAGGACGTTTTTTAGCTTATAGGAAGCCAGCTGTATTAACTAATAACTAATCAAATGCACGTACACCAATGAGATGTACGTTTAAGTAATGTATAACAGATGTGAGCAGACCAAAATACACTTCTAGGCACTATGTATAAATTGACAAATCCAATATGCAGCCTGCAATCCCAAAGATTACAAACTTGCAGCGTGAAATCCACTGCAAATCCGATAAGTGTGAAGCTACTTTTTGACTTATTGGGCACTCATGCACCAGTGGAAATTCTGGGAAGAAAGATATGCAAAGCAGCTTTCAAATGGCACCCTTTAGAACTAGGTTTCCCTTTAAGTCTATGTTTGACACCTATTAGAATCCTTAGAACATGACTGTGAATTTATGCCAAATCGCTTGAAAAGGAAAGTGCAGAATCCTCAGTCAGGCCCTGTTCACACTACATAAGTTTCATATTAATCACGGCCACTGTTGCGGATTTGCAACAACGACCATAATTAATATAAAACTTATATTGTGCTGTCGTCTATGGAATCATGGACGGAGTGTATACACATAGTATACACTCCCTCCAGGATCACTAGTGGCCACGCAAAAATGGAATGATCTTCACTTACACCGGTCATTCTGTGACCCGGCCGGCCTGTGTTATACATAGTGTGAACATGGCCTCATATTGTAAGGATTCTAATCAATTACTGACCTGAATTGAAAGCTACATTCAAGAGGTGGCACCCTACACAGAGTTTTACAGTTATGTACTGTACTGTATATAGTGTAAAATGCTAAATATACAGATGTTTTGTTGCTCCCCTTTTATAGTTTATTATCTTTTTCTGATTATTTTTTGTTTCAATGAATGTTTATAACATTGTCAAAACTTTAAAAACTTCAAGTAGTAACGTGAGTCGAGTACGGCACCCACAGGACCACAGGACAATTTGAAACTTGGCTCAGAATATATTTCCAAGGTCTTGTACCACACAAAGAAAAAAAATATGGACAAATGGTTTGGCAAAATAATTTCACCCCTAAAGCCACAATAAGAATCTAGAAAATCACTCCGTAATTAAGAAGTACATTGTGGGTATAGAGAAAAATTGTGGTTTGGGCATGATCATGAAGAATCTTTATATAGCTGGGTGAATCTGTCCTTCATCTTTTTAGAATTCTGGTGTTATTTGTATAGTAAATATGTTATTAATATAGGCCGTAAGTAGAGACTAATGTTAGAATGTCAAAATGATCTTACGGTATATCTAGTTATTTGAGATTGATTGATAATAACAGGAGGTGAAAATATAGTAGACATATTTGTAAAGAAAACCTCTGGATCAATAAGGCAATAGGAGATATAGCAGTATATGGGCACAGACAAAAAAAAAACTATGTCACAAACACTTTTCAGATACATGCAATGACTAAGGGTGGTTGCACATGTCTTAAAACAAATCTATGACATACTGGCTTTTCAAAATGAATAAATAAAGCATTAAAGGAGAAGTGCAGACAAAATTTTTATTAAAGTATTTTATTGCCCCTCAAAAGTTATACAAATCCCCAATATACACTTATTACGGGAAATGCGCATAAAGAGCTTTTTTTACTGCACTACTGCATCAAGGCTTCACTTCCTGAATTACATGGTGATGTCACTTCCTGGATAAAATGATGATGTCACTTCCTGAATAAAATGGTGATGTCATGACCCGACTCCCAGAGCTTTGTCGGCTGTGGCTGCTGTAGAGGATGATGGCAGGGGGATGCTCAGTGTCCCTCCAGTGCCCTGTGTCCCTCAGTGTCCCCCTGCCATCATCCTCTCCAGAAGCCACAGCCCACACAGCTCTGGGATAACTTTTGGGGGGGGCAATACAATACTTTAATAAAAAATTTCTTGGCCTTCTCTAAAGGGTTCACCCAGCATTAGAAAAACATGGCCACTTTCTTCCAGAGTTAACACCAATCTACCACTTGCTGTGCTATTTCTCAGAGTATGATACCATTTGATGCATATGAAGGCCTCTTACCAGTTATACAACGGTTGGGTGGAAAAGGACCTAGTATTTTGGGTTTCATTGTGCCTTTTTTCTACAAGGTATAAGACACAGACACAGGGATAGGGAACCTTCGGCCCTCCAGCTATTGCAAAACTACAATTCCTGTCATACCTGGATAGCCAAAGCTTTAGCTTTGGCTGTCCAGGCATGATGGGAATTGTAGTTTTGCAACAGCTGGAGGGCCGAAGGTTCCCTACCCCTGGTCTAGTATCAGCTTTCACTTGGCATGCCTAGGCCAGGATGCATGTTTATGGGGGAGTCTGGAATGCTGAATAAAAGTGATACCATTTTTGTCATTACTAACCTGATATACTCTGGCAGGTTCACCCAAGGTAAAAGTACAATTTAATTAAACTAAAAAAAAAATACCTTAATGGAAAATACATCTTGCAAATTACATAGATACATCTGGACTAACAATTGTGCGCAGATTATATTTAACCTTCCCTTACAGCCATACAAGACACATCTTTAAATGATGTCATAGCATTCTATAAAGTGTAATACCCAGATATAAAATGTTGTCCTTGTTCTTAAATCAAAACAGAGCTGCCTGCTCTTACACTATCGCAGCTGTTCCTACAACAATAGGCACCATAATTATAGGCCCAGATTAAATATCAAACATTTAACTCCTAAAGATCTGGCGGAGCAATGCTTAACATATAGCAGACAGCGGCTTCAAGAACCCAACTCTAGAAGACATTCCCGCGGGGGTTGTTGGGGAGCTTTCAGCTTGAAACCGAACACCTAGTATTTCTCCCTTTGTTAGGTTTTTGCACAGGTGCACTTGGATTTTTATAAAATTCAGGTATGTAAGAGAGCTAAAAAGATCAATTAAAGAGCTCAAAGTTAAGAGATGATAGATAGATAGATAGATAGATAGATAGATAGATAGATAGATAGATAGATAATAGGAGATAGATAGATAGATAGATAGATAGAAAGAAAGATAGATAGATAGGAGATAGATAGATAGATAGATAGATAGATAGATAGATAGATAGAAAGATAGATAGATAGATAGGAGATAGATAGATAGATAGATAGATAGATAGATAGATAGATAGGAGATAGATAGATAGATAGATAGGAGATAGATAGATAGATAGATAGATAGATAGATAGATAGATAGATAGATAGAAAGATAGATAGATAGATAGATAGATAGATAGATAGATAGATAGATAGGAGATAGGAGATAGATGATAGATAGATAGATAGATAGATAGATAGATAGATAGATAGATAGATAGATAGATAGATAGATAGGAAAGATGAGTGAATCATTCGGAAATTCTTTACACAAAGTTTGCGAATATTCGTAAATTGCATACAAAGAATCTTATTAAAACAGGCAAACTATAGTAGCTACAATAGTGGGACTATTATAGAGTACCAATTTTTTCACAGCTGTTGCTATCACTGTGTCAAAATTAGAAAATGTCAATTCTTTAATAATGTCAGTCAGCCTGTCAATCATTCAATTTCCGCCATGGACAGCAGTGGTGTAATATAAAATCTCCCAGCACAGCAGTGGACATTGGTAAATGAGGCCCTTCACTATGCTATGGTATAGCATTCATCAGTATACTGTATGCAATCAGAGCATTACAAAATGTGTAAAAGAAAAAAAAAATTTTTTAAAACATATTCTAAAAAAACCTAATACAAATGCCCCAATAAGCATGTATATTACCCCCTTTCCAATTATACAAATAAAAATATAAAAAAAAAACTAACTAAAAATAAACAAATTACATATTGAAGCATGCAGAATTATCTGAGCTCCTAAATATAACAATATAACAATGATAAGCAAAAAGAAAAAAAAAAAAAAACACCAGAATTGCAGATTTTTTTAAATTATATATTAGAACAAACTTAATAAAAAACAAATTTTTTCTCTTACACCAATGTGATACCAATAAAACTAGAGATCATGGCGCAAAAAAATGACACCACAACCAGCCCTTTAGGTGGAAAACTAAAAGTGTTATGGCTCTTAGAAGATGAGGAGGAACATTGCTTCAGTTTGACCTGGACCAGACATAGGCCTGCACCTGTTTGTGTGACTTTTTAAAGAGTCCCAAATGATAAATTTTGCACAAATCACGAATTATGTGAATTTTTGGATGAATAATCAAAACAAACAGATTAAAAAATAAAGTCACATTTAAAAAATACTTACCTGTTAAATACTGGTTCAAAAACAGAACTTAGACAAAAAAGGCAGAAAAATCTAAATATTACCTAAAAATAGGCGCAAAGCCCTTAATAAATATCCCCCTAAGGGCCAGTTCACGCGGAGCAAAATTCTGTGGCGGACCTCTCTGCTGTGGAATCCCGCCTGCCTCAGTGTGAGTGGGAGGGCTCGTGCACCTCCGCTTCCTTCGCTCTCCACTCAAAGGATTTACATGTCAACTCTTTGAGTGTGAAGCGACGGAAGCGGAGGCATGCAAGCCCTCCCATAGATACACTGTGGAACACGGGATTCCTCCGCTTTTGCTGAGTGTGAACTGGCCCTAAGTGTTGAGTCCCCAACCCATCGCTAGATCAATCTGGGAGAAGTGCTTGCCCAGTACTCACTGGGACAAAGTCTCAATGTAAAACTATGGGACTGTAGTAGAGATGAGCGAACCTGGAGCATGCTCGAGTCGATCCGAACCCGAACTTTCAGCATTTGATTAGCGGCGGCTGCTGAACTTGGATAAAGCCCTAAGGCTATGTGGAAAACATGGATATAGTCATTGGCTGTATCCATGTTTTCCAGACAACCTTAGAGCTTTATCCAAGTTCAGCTGCCCCAGCTAATCAAATGCTGAACGATCGGGTTCGGATCGACTCAAACCCGAACCCGGTTCGCTCATCTCTAGACTGTAGCATGCACAGAGATCCAGGAGAAAAGGAAGGGGGGAGTATTTGCAGGTTGCTCTTGCACTTTCCTGCTTATGTCTCTACCACTCTACCACGTGTCAAACGTTTTCTAAAGTGACAGGTAAACAAAAAAGATGTAGACAACATTTTTGCTATTTACATACTGAGCTTTTTGCCTCTGCTTTCTGTAATATCTGCTGTGTAAATGTGGTTCACCTGAGTACAAGTGATCAATCACTGAGAAGTAGCTGAGATTGCTGACATTGCAGGTTCTGCTTCTACAGCACCATGGAGAGCTTTCTAAATGAAGAGAACAATGAGCATAATTATTGGTTTACATCTTTGCTTAGATCATTTCTTCAGCTGGAATAAATACACTTAGCATTCATAATACAAAGTCTAAGGGCTCATTCACACTATCCGTCCTGCCATCCGGATGAGGATCGTGGCCGGAGCCCCCACCTCTGCCCGGCACGGATCCCCCCGCTGCCTGACTGCAGAGATGACAGGAGAGCATGATGTGCTCTCCTGTCATCTCATCTCCTACTCACCTATTCCCTGTGCAGACCTGCTACACACGCCCACCGGAAGTGGCTGGGACTACGCTGCCAGGAGAAGGCAGCGCAGTCCCGGCCGCTTCTGGTAAACATGTATGCTGGTCAGCACGGGGGTATAGGTGAGTAGTAGATGCGATGACAGGAAAGCAAATCATGGTGGGGGGGGGGTCTGTGCCGTGATCCGCACTAGGACATGTCCTATTTCTTTGCGATGCAGGTCGCGGCACGGATCATGTGAATGGCCACATTCACTTCAATAGACTCTAAAATTGTCTGTGGTTGCGTATTGGTGTATTCTTTTCAGTCTGACACAGTGCTCTCTGCTGCCACCTCTGTCCTTGTCAGGAACTGTCCATAGCAGTAGCAAATCCCCATTGAAAACTTTTCCTAGTCTGCAGACAGGAAAGAATACACCACTTCCTGCAGGACATACAGCAGCTGATAAGTACTAGAAGACTTGAGATTTTTTTTTAATAAAAGTACATTTTAAATTTCTGCCACTTTCTGGCTCCAGTTGATTTGAAAGAAAAAAAGTTTTTGCTGAACTACTACTTAGTGTTCAATGTCCTCAAATCTTATTCGTAGGGGACTTGTTCGGTCCAATTTTTTATACTTACTGTGCTTTAAATATTTCAATGCATTTATAAACCATATAGAATGTAAAAATTACAATCATCTGCCGCGCACTTTACTGTATGGTGAAATAAAAGATACACCTATCTGTGTTTAGGGGTTCCTACCATATGTGCTTTTATAACAAAGTTCAAAGAACAAAAACTACTTCAGGCTGTGCTGGATGGGAACGTGGATAGTTTGCAGCTGTACAACATGATAAAGAAGAAGTAGAAAAAAAACTAATATGTTCTTTATAATATACAGAACATGGTAGTTTATCGTTTCAATATATATCTCATCTTTTAAATATGTATTCATAAATGACATATAGGAACATGTTGTAGATCATTTGCCTTTGAAGGGAACCTGTCATTGGCTTTAAAGAGGACCTTTGGTATTTTTTTTTTTTATCATCTTATAACCTGACTCCAAAGGTCTTTTTATTTTTTATAAGTTTTATAGAAAGAGCACTACTGCATCCAATATACGTAGCACATATATGAATATCTAAGTATTGCACTATATTAATGGTGGGTGCGATACGGTGAGAACGGTGAGAAAAGAAAAACTGTGTGTGCACAACTAATAAAAAAAATCAGCTGTTTCTAAAAGACGTCTGCAAATAATGATCATGATCATTGTTTTGACGTCCGTGGTAAAAACGTTTGTTATTCAATGCATTTTGCGCATTAGACGTCCGTCTTCCTATTGACTTCAATGCATTGCCATTACAATCAGTTAAATTGCGGCAAAAATGGACGTTTTTTAAAATATCAAAATCGGGTGCCTTTTCTTTATTTTTGACCTTGTGTGAACATAGCCAAAGGGTGTACAACAAACTTCAATCATGTTTCCTCTCATATTGTTCGCCACAGTTGTCATTATTACTTTTCCATTGTGAATTGTATTCAGTCCCAACGTGGCTCTGCATAATAATATGACATTTTACAAAGTAATAAATTATAGTTTTTAAATTTCAGTTTGAAGCAAATTAATATTCAGGGCACACCATTTAAATTTAATTTATCCCTTTGTCATTAAACATTTACCTCATTAACCAAAAAAACACATACTGTGCAATTCTATTTATTAAAAAAAAATCAGTCATTGAAATGTACAGTAGCTACCCATTACAGAGCATTATGACTTTGACTTTCCCTAACTGGAAAAAATTGTTCCCATTTTTAACAAAGAGTATATATCACCTGTAAAGAATTACTGTAACTTCTTTAATAGGATTCTAATATCAGGTAATAAAAAAAAACTGAGTTTAGAAATAGGTAAAATTGCCAATTTTGATGCATATTTTAGGCTAGCTCCACCTCTTAGGCTATGTTCACAAAATGTAAACTACGTAATAATCACGACCAATGTTGCTGATTTGCATTTACAACGGCCATGATTACTAAGTAGCTTGCGTAGTGCTGCCTTCAATGCAATCCCGGCCGGAGCGTATATAAATGGTATACACTCTGGCCGGGATCCCTTGCGGCGCTGTGAGAAACTGATATGACGGCTGCAGAAAACCCTGTCAGTGCTCACAATGGAGCATGCGGCTCCGGGCCGCTTGCTCCATTGTGAGCAGTGGGGAATTCAGTGGCGCTAACGATCATCCGGCTGCTACTGCAGTACCGGCCAGGATGATCTTATCTGACACCGGCCGTTTCGTGACCCGACCGGGTGTGAACATAGCCTTAAAATGTATGCAATATGTGAATGTCACCTAAGATTCTTGGCTAACTAGAGGTTTCAGTATAGTAACACAGTAAATAAGGTTAAAACAGACAAGAGTCCATCAATTTAAACCTACAGAAACCCCACTGTGTTGATCCAGAGGAAGGCAAAACCCTTTATGAGCCGGATGAAAATTATCACATCACAAGGAGAAAAATCTCTTCCTGACTCTAAATGGCAATCAGAATAAATCCCTGAATCAATGTCTCACCGGAAATCTATTGGTCATGGTATGTTAGTTGTCATGTGTACCATGTAGAGAAATATAGGTGGCGGGAACATTATGTGGTGGGTACTTGTTGGTAGCAATGAAAAGTCATTGGGGGAGACCTATTAAAGGGAGTAACATTTAGACTGGTGCGAACTGGCCACAGCAACCAATCACAGCTCCTCTTTCCTTTCACCAGAGCTGGTAGCGGAGCAGTAATTGGTTGCTGTGGGCAGTTTGCACCAGTCTAAATTTTACACCCTTTGATAAATCTCCCCTATTATCTTTTAAACAAATCAAAACCAAGTAGATAACAGTGTCTAAGAATTAGGCGCTTAACTATTCAGTGTTATAACCAATGAGTAGGCAAATGTCAAACATAGTGCACAAGAACAGACACAATGCCCCTTTACCAAGGCTACAACCATTTTGTTTACCCAGTGGAAAAGTAGAAAGTGTGTATGACTGATAGGAAGTTCAGTGCATGTTTAATACATACAATATTTCTATTGAGGATTTTGTTTCCTTAATGTAAAATTCAAAAATTTCTAAGTAATCTTCACTAAAATTGTCCTAACATTTAGCTCCATGTTAAAGATAGCAGCAGAAGGGAGGGGGGGTCTACATATTGGCTTAAAGAGAGGATAAGGGGGCACTTGAGGGACAGCTCACTATAAAGAAGAAAGGTAGGAGAGCAGATACAGAGCAGTCTGCTAGGATGAATCATTTAAGCACAAGTATGTACAAGTATAATAGACAAACGACAAAGAGTGATGAAGCAAAAGTAAAAAAAAAACAACCAAAGACAAAGATGTTTTTGCACTATAATAGGTACAGCATATAAATAAAAATGCTTTTTAAAGGTGCCCATAGCCTTTAAAATGTTAATGGCTCTTCCCTCATATGTCTGTTCAATGTACTATTTAATGTTTAATGTTTTAAACTTGCAGCCCTGTGTCAAATTGGCGTAGCCTAAAGTGTCTGTGCCCTAGGCTTGCACCGCCTCTCCGTCCCCCCTCCCGCCCTCTTTATCATTAGAAATGCTCCATGCAGGTTTTCTCCTATTCATCACCTGTCTGAATACTGCACATGGGTTGGATCATTAAGGCACCTGTGCAGTGTTCAGACAAGTGAGAAATAGGAGATGTTCTGCCCACGGACATTCCTAATGATGGGGAGGGAAGGAGAGGCGGTGCAAGCCTAGGGCACACATTCTAGGCCACGGCAATTTGACACAGGGCTGCAAGTTTAAAAGTTGTTTAGGACAATAACTGCATCACCTGCCAAATGGACCCAAAGACAGATCTTAGATTAAAAGCAGCTATTTGAAGGTTGTGGTTATAGAGTCACTTTAAAAACAGCATAACACCTGTACACAGGTGACTTATCAGTTTTCTATTTAAGGTATGTCCACACATACTGTATTACGTAATACCATATCCATATTAATGCCCAAGTCCTGACTTATCCACGATTCTAATTACCCGAGCTGACAGGATCATATTGTTTCATGATTATATTAGTTTGGGCAATTGACTGGATCAGGACTTGATGATGCAAAAATTCGGCTATTTTATGTTGATCTGAAACTATACTGTATAGAATATGTAGGGACAGGCTTATTAGTGTGTATCCACTTTCGGTTAAGAAATCCTCTCCGCCAAGGCTTAGAAATTTGTGACCTCCCCGTCACATTTAACCATGCATAAAAGTACCCTGAAAGCCTTGCCATGTCACGGGATTGTATTAGCACCATAATAAGGATGCCCGTTAATTACTATTCACTTGGTTTTTACTTACACCGCTTATTCTCGCTCCACGACACATGTTAAGTACAAGGCAAGTCAGTGAAGGTCAGTCTTGCCCACTTCTGCTATTGATTACATGAAGATGCATGAAATGATTTGGCCAGATAGCATGGATTTTGCCTGCAAACCATGTGCAGGAGAGTAGTGCATTAGCAGTATTAAACCGCTCTACATTTTAACCTAAAAAAGCTTTCTTAAGCAAACAAAATGAAACATTATTCTTTTTGGCAGCAAAAGGCCCTGAATGATTTCAATCGAAAACACACTCTTGTTCAGATATTTTTGGCATTTCTCCATTCATCTATTCAATTCTTTGTAGAATATAAGAGAGGGGGGGGGGGGGGGAGGGAAAAAACAAACTTCCTACCTGATGGATTTTGCTGTCAAATTTGAGAAGTCTGCCAGAGGCTACCTTACTTGTTCTACATGTTCCCCTATGTTCACCATCCACCTCCTGCCACTTGATAAAGCTGGATTCTGTATATTGCCATTATACCATATATGACTCTGGAGAGCAAAGAAGGTAAAACGCATTGAGCATATCGGGGATACAGAGAGTCAAAAAGTTTTTAGGACTTTAATTTTCATAGTGTATCATTAGAATAAGCTATCAATATAGAGTAGTGGTAGTGGTAAGTCAGCTGATACCATATCCATTTAGTAGTAGTCATACCTGGTATTGTAGCTTATCTTTTTCTTTGATAGGCCCAGTTCACACTGAGGAAAAGAGGTGGAACTGCGCTCGGAATCCTGCCTGCCTCACTCTCTCAACGTGATGTTTCGCACGCCTCCGATTTCCGCTGAATTGACATGTCTGAGTGAATGGGCCCATATTGATGGCCAGCCTGAAGAATGGGCCATCAATATTGAAGCCCTGTAAAACTCCCTTAAAGCAGTAAGTTGATAACAGTAACCTAGTAGTACCATCATGACATCAATGGTGAAATGTCCAAGTGGTCTTAGGGCTGCGAAATCAGGAGATATAGCCAGGGAGAAAGCCTGGAAGCAGCACAATCCATACCCCAGCCGTACCCCTATAACTAGTAATTCTGACAATGTAGTTCTTTGAGGCTTCATGGTCATGGTTAGTGGCCGGCTGGAGAGTGGATTACACAGCTGCCACATTCTTTCCCCAGCTATATCTCCTGATCACAGTGGGTCTCAACATTGAGACCTGCTGTGATCAATAACTTTTGAGATGCCTGATGTTATGTCTAAAGTTATGTTTAAAGGAGAAGTCCGATCAGACCCATTTTTTTTAGCAAATGCAGGAGGAGGATAAAAGAAGTAAAGTATTCTTACCTCCCCCACCCCAGCGCTGGTGGCCGCATACTACTGCTCCGGTCTCCGGCTTCCTGGTCTGAGCAGGGACCCGGATAGTGATGTGTGAGGTCCGCTCAGTCAGTCAGTGGCCAAGGCAAGACCCCACTATGGTCGCTGACTGGCTGAGCGGACCTCACACATCACGACCCCGGCCCCCACTCAGACCAGGAAGCGGCTGGGGACCCTGGGGCTGGAGTGGCAGTATGCGGCCACCAGCTCTGGAGTGGGGGAGGTTAGAGCATGTTATTTCTTTTATCCTCCCCCTCCCCAGCACTTGCTAAAAAATGGGTCTGGTCGGACTTCTCCTTTAATAACAGGTACCATTTAAAGCTGCAGATTTCATGCAAGTCTCTCTGCATAAAATCAGCACCCAATGCTACAGATCCGATGTTGAGGATTTTATTGCAGAATAAGCTGCATATCGCATGCCCTGTCCTATAACTAAAGGTTTTCATTGTGTGAAATCCGGATAGTATATACACTACATGTGAGCACAAGCTAAAGAAGCTATATAATACATTCATAAATTTAAAAAAGTAATACATGAAAAACTGAAGAAATCAATGCAGCTGTTTTATACGACACTATTACGTTTTATTACATTACCTGATCTGCTTAGAGGAGCTTTATGACATAGTGTAATAATATACCTTTTTTTTTTCTCCCTTTAAGTAACTGCATGATTTGTGCATAAAACAACACTTGCTATTTATTCTATAACAGAAATGTGTTTTGACAGCCTAAAATATAGTGGAGGTGACCAGCAATGACCTTTGTCAACCAGAGGCTTGAATCTGGTTTTTCACCTCTTATATAAATACTTGAAGCCCAAAACTAAACATCGGAACCACTTTTACAGTCAAAGTGCATTACAATAGCAAACTGTGTGAAATCTTAAAGGCGATCTAACTATACAGTATTTCCGATTCATCTGATGTTTCTATCTTCTCATAACCTGACATAACAAAAATAATTCTGTGGGTTAAAATTTCTCATGTGAATGACACAAAGAAGGCGTGTAGAGTCCGAAAGAAGGAGCATAGGAGGAGGATAGAAGAAACAAACATACACACACACACACAAACACATACATACACATATACACAATATATACACATACATGCATGCATACGCATAGACACAAACATACATATAGACACCGATTATTATGATCGAGTCACAATAAAGCACTTTTTTGACCCTCTGAATTCACTGTTGTCCTTGCTGTATCCTGTAGTGGGTTGGTATATGCCCACTTGTAGTCACAGGCAGAACATCAAGCTCATACGCTGGCTTTTTGTTTTGTCTAAATTCATACACATAAACACACATAGACACACATACATACACACGCATACATATAAACACATGCTTATACATACATGCATAAACATATAAACACACATATACACATGTACAGTACACACATACACACAAATATACATATACACATGTACAGTACACACACATACATACAAACACACATGCCCATACATACACATATACACATGCACATACATATAGACATATACACATGCACATACATATAGACATATACACATGTACAGTACACGCACACATACACACAAATACACATACACATATGCACATGTACAGTACACACATACACACACACATGCCCATACATACACATGCACATACATATATATACATGCACATACATACACATATACACACATATACACATGTACAGTACACACACATGCAGACACACACATATACCCCAATCAGCCATAATAATAAAACCACTGGCAGGTGAAGGTCATGGCTTGAAGTTGATGCATTGAAAGTGGGGATAATGGTCAACTGTGAGGACTTGAAGGACTTTGACAAGGGTTAAACTGCAATCACTAGATGATTGGGTCAGATACATGAAGACGGTTCTTTTAAAAAATATTATATCTGACTCCCAAGTGACCTATATAGTGTTAATCTGGTCGTTTTACTTTTTGCATGTGTTGGAATGATTAGCAAGTGTTTGAATGGGGTTAGGTGAGTATTCATTGTATTTGAGGGCAGGGGACACTATGGGTAGGTACTAAAATGCCAAATAGTTTTTCTAATCTTTTTCTATTTTATGACTGTAATCATTACTTTTTGTATTTCACTTTTTGTACATTGTTATGAGGGCTGCCATCTTGCCTGAGCTGTCAACAGATGAGATGACAACATCCAGCCAATTCTGTTTTGGGCCCACCTCACCAGCTGTAAGCTCAGACTCTTTCATTAGCACCTCACTGTCTAGAGAAAGCACATGGCCCTGTTTGCTTCCTACAGGATTAAATATTCAGTTGTCAAAAGTAAGAGAGGTAAGTACAAAGGGATAGCTTTCATCTGCAGAAACACACATATAAAATACATAATATTTCTATACAGTGTACACAATGCTATTATTTTCCCATATAATGTCTCTATTCCATGCTTATTAGTTAAAAGATTGACAAAATAGTCCCTATAGTCTAGGTCAGTAAAGGAGTTAATGATAAAGCCCCTGTGGTTTAAAGTTATTGGGGGTCCTCGGGTTTTGCGCCCCCCCACCCCCCAGTCATAAATACGAAAAGTTGCAATAATAATCCAATAGCAATTAGATTCAGCCGTTCAGCTCTGTGTTCAGCACCAAGGACAACACATTAAAAATGTCAAATAGCTGTGCATCACAGGCAATGTTCCCAAAGGATTTGGCACATTTCTGTGTTAACAACTTTTATACCACAAGATATATTGCAAATCTCATTTCGGCAAATGATTTCTGAGTCGTCTCTGATATGCTACATGACCATCTTCCCATTAAAAAAAAAACTTGCCCTTAATCCAACATGGCGGCTTTTAAGATGCGGGACATGGCCTAAAATATAGGTAGGTCCCTTCATCCTGTACTTCCCGAGGCATTCAGATATGTCATTTTCCCTTTAATTTCCGAGACTTTTGACTCACCCTGTACTTTGCACCAAAGAGTTAACATACATTAACAGCAATGATATGAAATATGTTCAATTAACTATATCGTTTTTCTTTGTAATTCATTTCTTACACATCATAAATATGTATTTCTACCTATTAATTGCACTTAGTCCATTGAAAACCACTGGAATTAGGTTGTGTTGCCATAATCCCTTACCATCGTATTTTATTCAGGCATTTAAAAAAGTTTCTCACAAAATATTTGCGGAATAAAACTGAGGGTGGTCTGGATACATAAGAGGTGGTCTGGGAAACATGTGACACTGTTTGGAGGGATTGATCTATCGTGGCTGTTTCTGGATATAAAATGCCTAAGTCAGCAAACAGTATACAGGTGCAAGATGAAGCATTACATAATACTTCTCTGGATCTTATATGTAGTAGAAGGATAGATGAGTCTGTATTACAAGTTTTAGGGAATGCTGTCTACCTGCAGTGACCTATTTAGTAAGCTCTTAGGGGGAGATGTATCAAACATGGTGTAAAGTGAACCTGGCTCAGCTGCCCCTAGCAACCAATCAGGTTCCACCTTTCATTCCCAACAGACTCTTTGGAAAATGAAAGGTGGAATCTGATTGGTTGCTAGGGGCAACTGAGCCAGTTTCACTTTACACCATGTTTGATAAATCTCCCCCTAATATATAACTTTTTGTGAAAATTTACGTATCTTATGTAGAAATCTAAAAAAATTTAGTTTTTTATGGTGATTATTAGAATCATCCATATGCAGACTGCTCGCGCCATTCACTTCAATATGGGACAGAGCAGGAAGCGGCTTTAAAGTAGAATCTGTTTTTTTTTTAAGTTCTTCCATATACTTACCAATGATGATCAATGTCCTGCGGCGCAGCTTTGTTTTGGTCCTACGGCGCCGCTGGGATCCTGTTGGCGGTGACGTCACAGCTCTTCTGCCCCTCTTCTTTCTACAGGTCTATTGAAAGTCGGAAGTCAGTGTCTCCAATGCCTCTCTAGCAGAGCACTCTCATAGAGATACATTGGAGACCCTGACTTCCGGCCTTCTGAGATACAAAGCTAAAGCTGAAGAGTTAATTTGGGCGCCAGTGGGACCCGAGTGGCACCGTAGGACCGGAACGAAGTTGCGCCTTGGGATACCGTTCCTCTTGGTAAGTATGTGCCAGTCTGCAGCGGGCGAAAGAATAAAAAAAAAATGGACTTCTTCTTTCATTATTAAAGTCCTTTACTTCCTCCTTGCATAAAGAGAGACAGATCAAATGCAACTTCAATAATTTACCTCCACAGGAAAGCATATCCCTATATACCCTAGCAAGAGGCCTAAAATTTGCCCTGAGGCCTTTGGGACTTCAGTTATGCTCCTGGTGGTTTTACATGGTAATGTAGGGTTTGTAGGCTATGAACAGTACATGGACTGTGCTGAGCAGAGGATAGAACACCCGCCTTTACAATATGCTCAGGGAAATCTGCCTAGCCTGTCTGTCCTAGTGCCAAGAGACAACAATTATGTACTACAACTGTAATTAGAAAGAGTCAACTCCTAAAGGTCCCCATACACCTTATACTTAAGTTGGCCATACTGTTGTATAAGTTGTATGGGGGCTCTCACAAATGACCACCAACAGATGATATTGGTGGAGACAGGGGTCGGACATGATGGAAAAATCACTGCCTGACCCTTTTATTCTGGGAGAGATAAGCCGCAGTCAGAGCTCTTTGACTATCGCTCAACCTTTCCTTCCCATAGAGAACACAGGATCACTGCGTATGTTGAGGACAGGGGCCAGACGGGACACATTACTAACTACAAAATAAGTGAGGAATTTCAAGCAGAATCTGTGCTGCAGATTCTGCTTGATATTCTACCAGTCCCATTGATTCAATGGGATTTCTCAAGAGCAATCCCCAATCTGTCCAAATAATTGACATGTCAATTACATGGTATTTGTGGTATTTTTGCAAAATAAATTTATTACCATTACACCTCGAAACATTGTCTTGGTCATTAATGCCAGAAGTCCCTACAGGAACCAGAATTATTTGACACCATCTGGAAACAGAAAAATCAGTGTTCAATTTCCCATTTCAAATGCAATATTTATTATTGCTGTGCACAGGGGCATTGAGACACCTAGTGGCACAGCAAGTAACTGCACTAGCTGTGGCACCTGAGTGAACTAGTTTTACCTGGGTTTGTAAACCTGTGATAGGCACCAGGAGAGCATGTCCAGTCTCTGCCTAGAAATCAATTTGCAGCCACATAATTATCATAAGAATTAGAATAAAATGATATCAATACATAGTATAACCTCTTGTTGGATAAATTAGGTTCCTGACTGTTCTCCATAGCAATGACTGTGAACTTGCCCCATATGCTGGCAATTAATGGATAACAGTATAATGTTACTTTATGTGGTATTTGAACTTTTGTTTCAGGACAGCTAAGATATACTATATGTGTCAGTAATCTCGGATACAGATCCATTTGTTTTATCATTAATAGGCTTTTTTGTGGGAATGACCGAATAGCATCACATGCCATTGATACCATGAAACTATAAGAAAACATGTTGTTATGGAAAACATCAATTTTTTTGTCTTTGTAATGGACTTTTTAACTTTATCATAAGTAAAAACGAAATGTTTCTTTTTATTGTGTTTTGAATAGTGCTGACCAATTGCATTTTTCTTGACTTACTTATTGAATATCAAAAAAGGCAGTGATCAGATGGCAAATGTTATGTAGGTCCTGTGATATGCCAACACAATAGCCCTGAACCATCAAGGCATGGACCCCACAAGACCTCTGAAGGCATCTTGTGGTATTTGGCACCAATAGGTTACCAGCCAAAAAAAATGTATCACCTATCTTCCAAATATTATTACATTTTGTACTTATTTTCGGTCCTGCCAAACCTCTGGTAATGTGTATTTTTGTTAAATTCATTACCAATGAGTTATCTTTAGAGATGAGCGAACCGGGTTCGGGTTTGAGTCGATCCGAACCCGAACGATCGGCACTTGATTAGCGGTGGCTGCTAAACTTGGATAAAGCTCTAAGGTTGTCTGGAAAGCATGGATACAGCCAATGACTATATCCATGATTTCCACATAGCCTTAGGGCTTTATCCAACTTTAGCAGCCACCGCTAATCAAATGCCAAAAGTTCGGGTTCGGATCGACTCGAGCATGCTCCAGGTCTTAGTTGTTCACTTATATTTTTTAGCTGTAGTTTTCTCTGCCTGACCCTCACATCCATGAAGAGGCAGTGGGCTGGTGGTTTGGTGCACTGATGGTTACAGTACTGTCCCTATTAATTGCCCTCATTAGTAATTTATTAAAAAGTATGATTTCACAAAAATAGCCCAGGAGATCAAGGTAGTCAATTTACTTTAGTGCTCAGTATCTTCTGCTATATAGTATCATAACAGATGATTCTTCTAACCTAACGGTAATGTATCTTTAAAGCGACTCTGTATCCACCAACCCACCCCACCAAACCACTAGTACCATCCGCTTAATGAGAGTAAATCCTTACCAGTCATGTCTTTTAAAATGTGCCTGGCACCTTGGTTAGAGCAAAAAGATGATCTTTTAATCTGCAGTGCTGTCTCATACTGGTGTGGCCTAGAGTGTCTGTGCCCCAGGTCTGCGACGCCTCTCCTTCTTTCCTTCCCACCCTCCTTATCATTAGGAATGCCCCCAGGCAGGATTTCTATTCATCACTTGTCTAAACAGTGCACATTAGCTGTAGTGATACAGGTGCATTGTTTAAACAAGCAATGAATAGAAATCCTGCCTGGGGAGTTCCTAATGACTAGGAGGGAGGGAAAGAAGGAGAGGCGTCACAGACCTGGGACACAGACACTCTAGGCCATGCCAGTATGACACAGCGCTGCAGATTAAGGCTAAATTCACACAACGTCAAAAATATTGAAAAGGTGGGCAATTTTCATATTTAAAACAACGTCCGTTTTTGTCGCAATTTGACTGACTACAATGGTAGTGCATTGAAGTCAATGAGAAGACGGACGTCCAAAGCACACAGTACAGTATATTAAATAACGGATGTTTTTGCCGCGGGCATCAAAATAATGAACATGATCGTTATTTTCGGACTTCTTTTGCAAACAGCAGACGTTTTTTATTAGCAGTTCACACACAGTTTTTCTTTTTAGACTTTTCAATTAAGCCGCACCCAAAGTGCAATTAGTAACCCCAAACTAAAATAATGTACAAACACCAGTCATTGCACGAAAGGGAGGCCAGACAGCTAAATAACGTCCGTTATTTTAGACTAACGGACGTAATTTTAAACAGAGTTTAAAAGACTTTGTGTGAACATGGCCATAATGATCCTTTTTTTGCTCTAACCAAGGCACCGGGCAAATTTTTAAAGACATGACTGGTAAGGATTAACTCTCAATAAGTGGATGGTACTAGCAGTTTGGTGGGGTGGGTTGGTGGATACAGTCGCTTTAAACCTCCTCATTTAAAACAAAAGCCGTCCTTTGATACTCAAAAGAACAGTCGTTGTTTATATATTGTAAGGGGAAAGCTCAATATATAGTTGTCATGCCCGTGCCTATTCAGGTCTCAGTTCGGTCCTCTGCCTGTAAAGTATGGCCAAGACTGTGCTTTGGCCGAGCTTCAGTGCCTAAATTTCATGTTTTCTTTGTACCAGTCTGGACACTGTCCCGCCCGTCTGGTTTCTTCTGCTAGCTCTAGTCCTGGGCTGCAGATAGCTTAGACAAAACTGGTAAACTGGTAAAAGACAGTTTTCTTCACCACTTCCCTCCCTGCCAGTCTGTGTTCTGTGTGGTCTGGATCTCTGCTTTGACCTGTATATGCCTGACCATTCTTTATTGTGTTTGTTCATCTTGTATGGTTTTGAACTTCACTTACCCAGCATGGGAGCCGATGACGCTGACTACCTAGGGTCAGGCCGCCAAGTAGGGACAGTTTTAGGGGACCTCGTACTATGGCTTACACTGTCTGTCCCTATATTTTCTCCAGGTCCTCGGTTCCCTTAAAATAATCATATCCACCATTTTTAATACATTAATGTTGGTCAAGCTCCGCAGAAGCAGCATGTGTTCTTGTTCATTTCTTCACTAGTAATCTATCAGTATAGGAAAAAATTATTATACAAAGTACTGTATTATTTAAAATATGAAACATAACATCACAGAAAATATTATAAAATGTTCTACTGGACTTATTCAAGTTTCTTCTTCAGTTACCTTTTTATCCTAGAAATTGGGGGCTTTTTATTTTTATAAATATACATAAAATAAATAGGAATGGATATAACAAATAAAATAATGCCATCATTTTGGATTCCAATTTATCTGATAAGGAGTTTTTTTTAAATATATAATTAGTATTTACATAGTATTTACATTTTTATGCTCTTTGTTTGGAGAAGGCAATTATTAGAACTAGGGATGGTCCGAACCTGCCGAGGTTCGGGTTCGTATGAACCCGAACGCTCGGCAGCAGATTCCCGCTGTCTGCCCGCTCCGTGGAGCGGGTGGATACAACGGGAGGAACGCCTGGAAAACTGGGATACAGCCTATGGCTATGGCTGTATCCCAGTTTTCCAGGCGGTCCTCCCTCTGGATCCGCCCGCTGCACGGAGCGGGCAGACAGCGGGAATCATTATCGAGGGTTCGGGTTCGTACCATCCCTAATTAGAACTTATCACTTGGGGTTTCTTTTGGCTTTTAAATATTTTTGAGTATAGTATTTTGTTCAAGTTAAAGTGAACATACTTCTTCCAAAGAACGTGTAAACTCTAGGGTACTATTACACCAAGCGATTTTTAGACGACTAACGATTAACGATAAACAATCTCAAACGACCGCTATGGCAAACGACCCGAAATGGTTCGCGCAATTACACGGAACGATGATCCTTACTTATGATCATTCTTGCAGTCGTTTTGTCGTTGCTATTGCGTATGTTTCAGCTATGAATTCTTATTACATTGAACGATGTGCGAACGATTTGCGAATGATCAAATGATAAAAATCGGTCCGAATTCTATCAAACAACCAACGATTTCTCTTGCCTGCGATTAATCGTTGCCTGCTATTACACAAAACGATTATTGTTTACATCCAAACGATCTAACGATTTTTCGAACGATGATCGTCCCGTGTAATACGGCTCTAAGGGCCGTATTACAAGTGACAATTATCGTGCGAAAAATCGTTATATCATTCGAATTTAAACGATAATTGTTGCGTGTAATTGTAGGCAACAATCAAAAAATTGTTCGTATGTCATTGATCGTTGTTTTAGATTTAAACCTAAAATTATCGTTAATTGTTCGCGAATCGTTTGCTAATCGTTCGCTGTAATTCCACATTCGTTCGCTCAAGTTTTGCATTTGTTCACTAATCGTTCATTGTAATTGCACATTGTTCATTGCTTGAATCAGAAGGAGTAAACGATCATAGTAACGATCGCAATAACAATCTCAGTAACTATCGTAACTAACGACCATTGTTCTGTGTAATATACTGAATGATTTTAGGTTAACAATAAACAATCTCACTTGCGAACGTTTATCGCTACTCGTTAATCATTAAAAATTGCTCCGTGTAATAGGACCCTAAGGAAGGGGGTTTATCAAGACTAGCGTGCTTGTACGCCGGTCTTTAATTTGGCCCCACCCCTTTTCCCAGGCCAAATTCACAAACAGGAGCATGCTGGCTGGCTGGGTGCCTAAACCTGCGTCCGGCGTGCCAAATCCAGCCCGCCTTGCCGAGCCCCCCCCCCCCACACCTGACCATTAGGTAAGCAGGGGATATGGCAGGCGTACGCCAGGGAAAAGGGGCAAATCTCCTTCGGACAGGACTCGGTCAGGACCAAAGTATCACAGTATGCATCCAAAACACCACAGCATGCATCTAAAACAACTAAATAGTTTCAGGAACTACAGAATCCTCTTAAACAGAAACTTCTTTGCTTTACATATGATTACATATGAAAACATATTTGATTTGATTTTTAAAGGTGGCCATACACATGAAAGAGGAATGGCTTTAAATACAGAGAACAATTGACTGATGAATGATTGTTTTACAGACACAATTGTACAACGTATAAACTTAAATAAGTTTTAGTCTATATTAGCCAGTACAGTTGTCCGAAACGATCATTCATGGATGAACATAACATCTTTTGTTTGGATGTCACTCAAACATTTTCAACATGACTGACTTCAATCTGTCATTGTTTTGTTAAAACATTGTTACATTTAACAATAGACTTTTGTTTTGGTTGAACAGGTCCTGTTTCAGCAACTTTAATCCAATGTGTATTGAGATCTGAAAGGTATCAAGAAGAACCTTATCACTGCAGTGTTTTGGCTAGAGATGAGCGAAGCAGCCGGAAATTAGTTTCACATGCTTTGTGAATTTGGGGTCAAATTTGTTAATATTCGCGATTCGAATCTTAAATTTCATTAAAACATCCAAAAACTATAGCAGCTACAATACTGGGAAGATTAACGAAGGGGAAATTGTTAAAGCATGTTGTTGTAAAACTGTAAAAAATTGGAAAATCATGTTCCTATATCCCTCTGTTAGTCTCTCCCTGCTCTGCTCTAACAGCCGACTGGTAATCTCCTTAATGAACCTCCTTATATAGAGGAGTTGCTGACATCACAGAGGGGCCTGTAGCTGATTGGTCGGGTATATGGTTAATTCCTCTCTCCTGCCTAGTGACGCTCCAGACAGCATGTGTGGCCACCATTTTTTTTTTTTTTTTGCAAATTTCGTTAACGAATCGGCGGATATTTGCGTAGCAGAACGAAGCAAATTGACTGCGTGATTCGCAGCGAATCTTGATTAGCTAGATTTGCTTCGCTCATCTCTAGTTTTGGCCTATATTCTTTTATGTCATGTCAGGAGTAGAACTGAACAAACTTCGAGCATACTCGGGTTCTTCCGAACCCGAGCATGCAGCATTTGATTAGTGGTGGCTGCTGAAGTTGGATGCAGCCCTAGGGAGTGTTCGAAAATATAGAAGCAGCCTATGGCCATAGACTGTATCCATGTTCTTCAGGACTGTCCACAGGGCTGCAGCCACCGCTAAACAAATGCCACATGGTTGGGTTCAAACGAACCTGAGCATGCTCGAAGTTTGCTCAACTCTACTCAGGAGTTCTGTACTATAAGGGCCCATTCAAACTCTGGAATTAGGGTGGAATTTCAAGCATAGTCCATGTCGCGGACCCCGCTTGAAATTCCGCCTGTCCCATTGATTTAATAGGATGCCTCACAGGCACTCCGCTATCCGCCCAAAGAAGTGACTATCAATTCTTTGGGAGGACAGCGAAGTGCGCATGAGGAATTCTATTCAATCAGTGGGACAGGTGGAACTTCAAGCAGGGTCCGCAACTCAGACTCTGCTCAAAATTCTGCCCTAATTCTGTAGTGTGAACAAGCCCTAAGAAAGTAGCTAAGCATAGGCTAGACTACTTTGAGCTTGGAACTCTAGAAGACTATTATGGAATGAACTGGTAAATTAGTTGAGATGAGTGCCACCTCTATGCCACTAAGTGCCTAAATCTGCGTCCGGCGTGCCAAATCCAGCCCGCCTTGCCGAGCCCCCCCCCCCACCTGACCATTAGGTAAGCAGGGGATATGGCAGGCGTACGCCAGGGAAAAGGGGCAAATCTCCTTCGGACAGGACTCGGTCAGGACCAAAGTATCACAGTATGCATCCAAAACACCACAGCATGCATCTAAAACAACTAAACAGTTTCAGGAACTACAGAATCCTCTTAAACAGAAACTTCTTTGCTTTACATATGATTACATATGAAAACATATTTGATTTGATTTTTAAAGGTGGCCATACACATGAAAGAGGAATGGCTTTAAATACAGAGAACAATTGTCTGATGAATGATTGTTTTACAGACACAATTGTACAACGTATAAACTTAAATAAGTTTTAGTCTATATTAGCCAGTACAGTTGTCCGAAACGATCATTCATGGATGAACATAACATCTTTTGTTTGGATGTCACCCAAACATTTTCAACATGACTGACTTCAATCTGTCATTGTTTTGTTAAAACATTGTTACATTTAACAATAGACTTTTAATCAATGGGACAGGCGGAATTTCAAGCGGGGTCCGCGACATGGACTATGCTTGAAATTCCACCCTAATTCCATTGATATTGAAGCTCTGCCTCAATACCAGACATAGCCCATAGACAGAAGTGGTGCTCTTTTTGGAAGAAACCAGCCAAATTTTCTAAATCTTAGGCATCCCCCTTTATAATTCATGTTCTTGGAATCATTTTTGATTTTACATTTTTTTCTACTTATAAACAGTTTCACATATGTTAATCAGCTCCGTCGGCGCAGTCATGTCTTTTCATTAAAAAATCAATTTTTATACAGCCTTTTTCTTTCAGACTGTGACAAATGTAGCATTTTGGAGTAGAAAATCCTTCAAAAACACTTCAAAACTGTTAGATCAGTAACAGAAGATTAGAGTATACAACACACTTTGAGGTTTCATAGCACACATATGGGCAGCATATAAAAGGAGCAGACTCAAAAGTTCAGGACGAGGACACCATCCAGACCTTAATGCTTTTCATTGAAGCAGTCTTGCTGTAATTTGCCATTTTTAAACAAATGTGTCTTGTAGAGTTTCTTGTCAGTTTTATAGTTGAAACATTGACCATATTCTATAAAGGAAAGGCACTGAGAAAGCCCCACTAACTGAAGCCTTGTCGGAAGCCATGTGCAATGAGATATTTGTTGACATAGTCTTACAAATTTCCAAGCTGTGACATCATTATTTCCTCCCCATTTGAAGTGTCACTAGCTCATAATCTGGATGTTGAAAGCCTCTGGGAGCAGCTCCCACTTTTTTCTGTTTACAAATGTACCCTCTTTATTTATAGCTAAGTAATGGGGAATATGGCTTGAAAGGGCTCCGTTTATTATGATTACCAAAGAAACCACTAAAAAGAGTTTGAACCCATCCATAAAAGCTTTATTTTTTGCTGTCTTTGCGTATTTTTCCTTTGTATTGTTACTGTTATCAGTAAAAAGCAGCAGACCTATTCCGGGTGCTGGACATATGTCCTTAAAGTGTATCTCCAATTATTCTCGACTTTCCATAAATTAATAGTACAAGCCAAGATAAGAAGCTTTCTAGTAAATCTATTGCCTCTGTTTCCACTTTGGACTCTACTCCTAGCCCTTGCTTCCTGCACTGAATCGACTGACAAAATGTGACGCATGAAGCACTTAAAGAGAACTGAGGAAGACATGTACAGTAAGTGTTCCACTGTCTCAGACTTACTGGCTGCTAGACAATTGTCCTTGAAGGGGTGTTCCCATCTTGAGTAGTTATATAGTTAGTATGGTTGAAAAAGACGTGTCCATCAAGTTCAACCATGGAGGGGATGGTGAAGGATACATTCTTTACATATGCTTAATGCCCCACCCACAGTATAGGGCATTACTAAGAGTAGTCAGACCCCCCACAACCTCAAAGACAGGGATCCTGAAATCCCAGCTAAAAGAAGCCTTGGGCGTGCATGAACGCTATTGCTCCATTCATTCTCTACAGAGAAACCAAAAGAGAGCCAAAAGCTGTCTTCGGCTCTCTTTGGTGGCCAGTGGTTGGACATTCCCTACGTTCTTAAATGTGGGTACCCCCAAATCCTGGCTAAAAAATTATCCAGGCACACATGCGCGCCACTAACATGATGGCAATGATTGGTGTAACAAAGTTACAGAATGGTAACTTTGTTCCAAAGAAACAAAACAAGATACATTGATATATTGTTCATTATTTTCTCACATAGGTGCAACCAATGGCAAAGGTCCAGCGTGAAATCTCTACGTAATACTAAAGAAACATAGAAGATTGTCGACAGAAAAAGACCACTGGGTCCATCTACTCTTCCCTTTTAGTATTTTCCTTCTTATTATCTTAGAATAGATATATGTTTATCCCAGGCAGGTTTACATTTTGTTATTGTAGATTTACCAACTACATCTGCTGGAAGTTTGCTGGAAGCATCTACTACTCTTTCAGTAAAGTAATATTTTCTCACGTTGCTTTTGATGTTTTCCCCAACTAACCTCTCACTGTGTCCTCTTGTTCTTGAGGTCAGTTTTTTTCTAAAAAGACTTACACCCTAAACCTTATTTGGTCCTTTAACCTACTTAACATACTCTTCTTTCCTCCAGGATATAGATTCAAAGTCTTTCCTAATATGTTTTATGCCCTCCACCATTTTTGTAGCCCGTCTTAGGACCCGTTCCATTTTATCAATATCTTTTTGTAGGTGAGGTCTCCAAAACTGGACACAGTATTCCAGATGTGGCCTCACCAGAGCTCTATACAGCGGGATCACAATCTCCCTCTTCCTACTGGTTATACCTCTAGCTATACAGACCAGCATACAATTTGCTTTCCCCACCACCTGGTTGTACTAGTGACTCATTTTAAGGCTTTCAGAAATCACTACCCCTAAATCCTTCTCTTATGAAGTCTTTGCCAACAAAAACTGCTAATATGATACTCGGATAGAGGATTCCGCCTCCCCAAGTGCATTTTACATTTGGAAACATTGAACTGCAGTTTCCATTGTTTGGACCACTTATCTTGCAAAGCTAAATCATTTTCCATATTACTGACACCTCCAGGAATATCAACCCTATCGCACACTTTTCTGTCATCAGCAAACAAACTTGTTTTCAGGTTGGTAAAAAAATATTTTTTTTTTTTTTAAACCTTCTTTAACCCCTTAAAGACCACAGGCGTACATTTACACCCCCGCTGCCTGGGCCTTAAGGCAGGAGGGCATAAATGTATGCCCCGCCACGGTCCCGGGCTATGGAGTGGGCTCACAAGCTGAGCTCACCCCATAGCGGGTGAGGACCAGCTGCTATCTACAGCCAGGCCCTCACCCTCAATGGCAGGCGACCGCGATCTGGTCCCTTAAAAGCTTAAATGCTGCGATCGCGTCGCAACCGCAGCGTTTAAGTGTCAGTTACTGGAGCATCTTCAGTCACTTACCGATCGGGACTGCCTGACTGCCAGAGGTCTAATCCTTACCTCCATGCAGTCCGATCTTCTGATAGAGTCTGCCACAGGCCACAGGCAGGCTCTATCGGAGAATCGCAGATTACACTGATCTCTGCTATGCTATTGCATAGCAGTGATCAGTGTATGCAACCTAATGTAATAATGTAAAAGTCCCCTAAGGGGACTTGAAAAGTGTAAAAAAAAATCAATAAAAGTTTTAAAAAATTAACCCAATGCCCCTCCCCCAATAAAAGTGAAAATGACCCCCCCCCTTCCCATTTTATACATAAAACACATAAAAATAATAACGTTAATTAACATATAATATACCGTAGCATGCGTAATCATCCAATCTATTAACCCCTTAAGGTCAAAGCCAATTTTCGTTTTTGCGCTTTTGCTTATTCCATTTTAAGTTTAAAAGTCAACAGCGCTTGCATTTTTTCACCTAGAGACGTATATGAGCGCTTATTTTTTGCGAAACCAATTGTACTTTGTAATGACCGGCATTATTTTTCTATAACATATGCTGCGAAACCGGAAAAAAATCATTTGCGCTGTCAAATTGAAAATAAAACTAATTTGTTTTGATTTCGGGGAGTTTTGCATTTACGCCGTTCGTCCCATGGTAAAACTGACTTGTTATGCATGTTCCTCAAGTCGTTACAATTACTATGATATATAACATGTATAACTTATATTGTATCGGATGACCTGTAAAAAATTCAAACCGTTGTTAACAAATATACGTTCCTTAAAATCGCTCCATTCCCAGGCTTATAGCGCTTTTATCCTTTGGTCTATGGGGCTGTGTGAGGTGTCATTTTTTGCGCCATGATGCGTTCTTTCTATCGGTACCTTGATTGCGCATATATGACTTTTTGATCACTTTTTATTACATTTTTTCTGGATTTGATGCGACCAAAAATGCGCAATTTTGCACTTTGGAATTTTTTTGCGCTGACGCCGTTTACCGTGCGAGATCAGGAATGTGATTAATTAATAGTTCAGGCGATTACGTGTGCGGCGATACTAAATATGTTTATTTATTTGTTTATTTATTAATTTATATTTATAAAATGGGAAAAGGGGGGTGATTTGGACTTTTATTAGGGGAGGGGATTTTTTATTAATAAAAACACTTTTTTACTTTTTTTTTTTACATGGACTAGAAGCCCCCCTGGGGGGCTTGTATATAGACAGCACTGATCTCTCATAGAGATCAATGCTGTGTATATACACAGCAAAGATCCATGAGATCGGTCATAGATTACTATGGCCTGCTGCAGGCCATAGCAATCTATTGCCGAGCCGGGATCAGCGTCATTCCGACGCTGAGACCCGGGCCGGCCAGAAGAACGGATCTCCCCCCCGCAAACGCATCGCGGGGGGGAGATCCGACCCACTAGACACCAGGGATAGTGTGCATAAAGCACTTCAATGCAGCTGTCAGGTTTGACAGCTGCATTGAAGTGCTTAATTAGCCGGCGCGGCAACGGGACCCGCGCCGGCTAACAGAGGCACTGCCCGGCTGCACATGTCAGCCGGGATCAGCGCCGTTCAGAGCGGGGTCCCGGCGGGACCCCGCTCTGAACACCCCCCGCGGCGCCATGACGTATCAGATACGTCATGGGTCGCTAAGGGGTTAAAATAAAGCAATATTATTGCCGCACGGTTAATGGCGTAAGCAAAAAGCGGTAAAAAATTGCAGAGATTGCTTTTTTTTTTAATTACTTTTTATGTATAGAAAAATTTATAAAAAGCGATCAATACGTTTGATCTAGATAAAAATTTTACTATTAAAAACTAGAGATCATGGCGCAAAAAAATTACATCCTATACAACCCTGTAGGTGAAAAAATTTAAGCACCATAAGAGTCACAATAGGGCCATTTTAAATATACCTATTTGCAAAAAATTGTTTTACTGCTAATAAAAATAGTAAAACATTAGAAAACCTAGTAAACATGCATATTGCTGTGTTCATACCGACCTATAGAATAAAGAAATGCCAGTTTTACCGCATTTCCGCAAGTGCATTATGTAAACATAATTTGCGGAATTGCATTTCTTGACCCAAATTCCCCCCATAAATGATATTTTGGGGCTTCTGTCATTCATTTTATGGTAGAATGAGAGATTACAAAGTACACCTGTTCCTGAAAAAAACAAGCTCTCACATGGCCCTGTAGGTGGAAAAATGAAAGAGTTATGGGTCTTAGAAGGCGAGGAGGAAAAAACGAAAAACGCAAAAAAGACCATTGGCCCGGTCCTTAAGGCCATTTCAGGGTCTGTCCTTAAGGGGTTAACAGAAGACAAAGTAATAAACTGTTGGTCCCGCTGCATAGCGTGCATCAAAGCATCTTCTGTCCTAGGGTCCAAATCCCTGCTGGTGCCGTCATACTGGTACATAACATCTTTTATTGCTGCAGAGCGGTGTCAAAAAGCGGGGCCTAGAGCTGCCATACCCTAGGCCTGAAGCACCTCTGTTCTTCTTCCCCACCTTTCTTCTTAGCTACGCCTCTGGGCTGGATTATCTTTTGTGAGTGAGAGACGTTGCAGGTCTAGGGCATGGTAGCTCTTGGCCCTGCCTCTTTGCCTTCCACTGTCCAGGAATAAACAATGTTTTCTACCAATATAACAGCATCAGCCGCAATTTGGACCCCAGAACAGAAGATGATTAGGTGCATGCCATGCAACGATACCAGCAGATTAGGGGGTTTAGGTGGGCACTGATTTGCTTTAAAAATGTACTCCACAAACATTTCTTTCAAATCAACAAGTGCCAGAGATTTGTAATTTACTTCTGTTAAAACATCTCAAATCCTCCAGAACTTATCAGCTGCTGTATGTCCTGCAGGAAGTGGTGCATTCTGTCCAGTCTGGAGAGCAGGAGCTGTTTTCTATGAGGATTTGCTACTGTTCTAGACAGTACCTGACATGGACAGAGATGGCAGCAGAGGGCACTGTGTCAAACTGGAAAGAACCCACCACTTCCTGCAGGGTATACAGCAGCTGATAAGTACCGGAAGACTGTATATTTTTTTAATAGAAGTAAATTACAAATCTGTAAAACTTAATTTGAAAGAAAAAGATTTTCACTAGAGTACCCCTTTAAGTTCTTATATAAGATAACAAAAAGTGTATTATGAAAAGTAAATGGCTCATGGCCCATTTCACAGGAGCCCAACCACTTCTGTCTCCAAACCCTGACCCAAACATCCCATGGTAATTGACAAGCGAAGACAACAACTGGTATAAATATTTATGTTTTTGGTACTTTATTATTTTTTAGTTACTCATTCCGTTTTCCCTGGGGGATTTCCATCATTTTGTTGTTTTCTATCATTGCCTCCTGTTGATTATAACATCACGAAGTTCTAACAGAAGAAGAAGGAAAAGTAAAAATCACCGTTTATTTTGTATGACATGATAAACGCACATAATGTAAGTCCTGACTGAACCCTCACTGAAAGGGCCCTTATAATAGTAGAGCCATTGCCAGCATTCCCCGAAAAGCTCGAGACATTTCTCTCCACTCATCGTCAGCTCTTGGCATTTGCCATTCTCTAATCGCCGCCAGATCACAGCTCACATTTCATAAACAATATTTGCAATTGTTAAACATCCAAGTATGAATCCAAGTCTCATGCGCTTGAATGTATCACCTGCAGCCAGGAATTATAGCGTAATCTTAAGCAGTTCACATTGCTGGAGTACTTTATTTCAACACCTGACAGGATAGAAGTAAGAACTTGTCAAGCTGTTTCTTGAGGTTTTCTTGCTGTACAAGGAGATCTGCAAGGAGTCTGTCAGTAATCGGCTATATAGACATAACAGGTAATGTTTGTAATGATCATGTGATAATAGTTACTGTCCTAGGAGACTTAGAGATGTCAAAGCCAAGCGGAGTCGGTACAAACTTGAGAGAGTACAGTGGTACCTTGCTTTAAGAGTAACTTGGATTAAAGGCACAAACACACACACCGTATGCGCAGCATATTTTCTGCTGCGATACGCAGCAGAAACGCAGCAGATACGCAGCAGATTATATCTGAACAACTGAACACAGCATCAAATCTGCACCATCAAATCTGCTGCGTATCTGCTGCATATACGGTGTGTTTGTAGCCTTAGAGCGTTTTGGTTTAAGAGCTCACAGTTTTTCAAAATTGTGACTTGGTTTAAGAGCATTGCTTTGGTTTAAGAGCTCCCTGTACTAGGTGGGAGCGCAAGTGGGGGAGGGGCATGGTCTGCATAGCGGGGTCTACAGCACTGTACTCTGACCCAGGAAGTCTCCCTCACCTTCCAAATCATAGCAGATCCACTTCAGGCTGGGGCTTGCTTCAGGGGATAGGACTGTGGAGGTAATCTTTTTTTTAGCTGCAACCCCTCTCCCCGGAAAGTGCTGCATGTATGTACCCACATATACCCTGCTCATTTTTCCCTGCAGTCTCTGTCAGCCCTTTTTTCCCATACTTTCCATTCCTGCTATAATGTGCCTGCTCTCACACTCAGTTATACATACTGCTGCTCTAATCTGCCTGCACTCACACTCAGCTATACACACTGCTGTATAGAAAAGTTTCTATCACTGTCCTCCTGCACAGCTCTGTGATTCTCACTTCCTGATCCATGCTGAACACACCCCTTCCCTATTGCTGTCATGTGACCACACAGACCTCTGACAGCAGCTCTGCCTCTCTATTCTAGCCTGTTGTACTACACTACTGCATGATGGGGATCTGCAGTCCCATCCTGTATCTACAAACTTCTGCTGTTTTTCTCAGGTTTATGCACTTACTATACATTATACTCCACATGCTCATTGCTAAAGGGTACAGTAACTTATAATATGACGTATCCAGATATCTAAATGTTTGTGTTACCTGTTATTCAGAATAAAAAAAATAATAATAATTTTGGGGTTGTGGAACCAATTGTCTGCATTTCAGTGATTCCTTATGGGAAAATTTGCTTTGGTTTAAGAGTGGATTTGGATTACAAGCACAGTCCCTGAACGAATTATGCTCGTAATCCAAGGCACCACTTTATTTACTTCTGTTCTTCTGTCTTGTGTATTGTACACTATATGTACAATGTATTGTACATTATATGGATATTCCCAGCTATATGGAAAGTTGCATATTGTATGTAACCTAAATTTGTGTGTATCCCACCATTATCAGAAAATTCCTTTAAAACCTTTAAGGGGCTAATGTGGTAATGATCTCTGTTTGAAATAAATGTTTTTTTGTTTAATATCATTTTAAATAGACATGAGCGAAGCCACTTTCATCAGATTTGTTTGCTTATTCGCTAAACATGGCAGCTGCAATAACGACCGTTCATGTTAGCATACAGTAGTAGTGTCTCTTGGTGGGAGCGAGGGATTATCAATAATTCCTTACACTTGTGCAATAACTTGAAAAAGGCCCACTCTGCCCCTCCCCCTCTATATAGTGTGCGCTTCTTCCTGCAGACGGCACTCGGCTCTGTGTAGTGTAGAGTAGATAGCAGCAGGGATTAAGAGCAGGCAGAAGAGATAAGAAAGAAAGAAAGAGAGAGAAGAGGATAGTTTAGGACAGTCCATTGTGGGTAGTCTGTGGGTGAAGTTAACCCATTACTATCCCAGTGTGTGGCTGTTAAGTCAGTCTCCAGTAAATCTAGTGTCCACTGCTCTCCTGGGAGAAAGTGTCATTTGACTCTGCTTATTTAGCAATGTCCACTGCCATCCTGGGACAAAATTGAGTTTACGCCAATGATCCACCAATATCCACTACTCTCCATGGCAGAAACTAAATGATTGACTGCCTGATTGACATTTAAAAAAAAAGAATTGACATTTTCCAATTTATGACACTGTCACAGCAACAGCTGTTGAAAAAATTACTAGTCTGTAATAGTCCCATTATTGTAGCTACTATAGTTTGCCTGTTTTAATGAGATTCCCTTGTATGCGATTCGCGAAAATTTTTTCCAAATGATTCGCACATGTCTAATTTTAAATATAAAAACATGACTGACATATCAAGCAATAAGAAGGGAAATGTCAGGAAACAGCCGGGGATAAGACACAGTCTGCAAGCCCGTAATACCAAGCCCGTCCCAGCTATCCCTACCTACTTGCCGCCCTAGGCAACAGTGGGCATCTGGGTGACGTTCCCTGCGCTGTTATAGGTGGATATACTAAACAAGACGAGACAAAACACACAAAAAGAAGGGTCATTGGTCCAAGTCGGCAACATGCGGGAGCTAAAGTACAAAATCGGAGTCCAGGAGAGAAGTCGAGGTCACAAAAAGCCAAAGCTCATAAACACACAGAATATCCATGTCAGAAAACGCTAGATCAAGGCACTAGGATCTAGGCTCTATCACAGGCAAGGAACATGATACAAGTGCAGGTACTTGCCTCTGCTACAACAAGGCGCAGCAGAGCAGAGTATAGCAAAAACATGAAAAGCGTTCTGGCTGCTATGGACACCAAGCCGAACGCATGGCCCAAGTCCTAACAGGAACATACATTCCACAACTCCTTGTCCCAGCTAGTCCTTCTTAGTGTACAATTTTAAAAGGAAGTTATCAGCAAGTTTGATGCGTCTAAATTGTTGATATCTTCCTATAGGGCAGGGGGCGCTGAAGATAAAGTTAAATATTAAAAGTTGAATCCCTATGCTAACTAGTAAAGGGATTAAACTCTTAATAGCATGGAAACGATGCCGAAGATAAGAAACTTACTTTCCTCCTTGTGGCCCTGTGCACAATAGGGACATATCAGCAGGTTACATTCTTCTAACTTGCTGATAGTTTTCTTTAATGTTGAGCAACAATAGTTACATCTCCAAGAACTTAGAAAATCAATAGCACAAAAATATAAGACAAGCATGAAATAAACATTACAAGAATGTAAGGTCGCTCTTGGTGAGATCCACATGACCCATTTTGTTGTATTGTAATTCCATATACAGTAATTGGACCCAAGAATAGGTCTTCTAACATGTATCGAACATGTTAGGAAGGTTGGTTCTTCCTCATAGTGAAAGCCCGATGTAGTAGATGTTGCTATTGAAACTAATGGCTTTAATCAATTTAATCTTTGTATTTACTACAAAAAAAATTTAATTATATTTTCAGGAGCAATATAGAACATACATAGGCACTGTTGTTACCAAGAAAAATTCTTGAATCAGAAAGGAAGGTGATATACTACATCTTTGCAATTTACTTCATTTATTTTTTATTAATTTATTTTTTTTTTTTTGGCTGTTTTGCCTGCATTGAAATACAATGCTATTAAAATCGCCCAATAGGTGTCTTACTTACTCGAAAACTGCAGTCGAGTCTCCATCACGAAGGCCATTTGGTCTTTAGCAAAAGCAAAAAAAAAAGAGACCAAATGCAGGAAGTGATGTCAGTTGTCCCTCTGCTCTGCACAGACTGTCCCAAAGAAGATAAATGCTGATTGGCCAGCAGCTGGACACGCCCCTGTACACACTCTTGTGTACTGCTGCAGCTGAGTAAACTAACTGTCTCTAAGTAAATTCAGCTGGGGAAAAGGGGAGGGGCCTAATTTAGGACCAGCATACGAGTACACCGGTCTTTGTAAATCTGTCCCAAAGAGTTTAAGGGCTTGTGGTGTCCATCCATTTGGACCAGATCTGTTGGAATCTATAAACATTCTTCATTCTCCAGCCATGAATTGTACTTTGGCTTTAGTCTCGGGTATGGTAGAAACATTAGGGTCCTATTACACGGAACGACTACTGCTTGATCATTTTAGTAAACAAGCGCCGATCCACTAGATCGGTGCTTGTTTACTGGACCTATTAGATGGCCAGATATTGTCTCTATTACACAAAGCGATAATCAGCCTAATCGACCCGATTTGGCTGATTATCGCTCCGTGTAATAGGGCTCTTAGTGCTTTTGAAATGTTGCGCAAGGCTATTCCTAGCTACAAGCAGGGCATGAACTAAGACTGTGATCTCTGGTAAGGATAGCCTATCTGTATTGAGGGTTAATAGATGCATACTTGGGCTCCACTTGATAGGGAATTGCAATATGGTTTCTAGATACAGTACTTATATAATTCCTGCCAGAAAAGAACAATCAGGCTGCAATCCCACCAAATGTGCATTTGGCTGGCATCTCCAACAAGCAGGGAAGGTAGAGGGGAATATTTTAGACAGTCAGTATCATGAGTCATGTACCAATGGTAGACTAGCTTTCGAGATGATATTTTAGTGAATGTGCAGAACCACTGATCTGCCCAAATCCCTCTCCCACTTAGAAATAAAATATAACACTGGTAAGTTGGCCATTAATGCAGTGTATGCTTAAGAAATCCCTTTGACACCGGAATTACCCCCTGAAAATTGCAGTTCTTATACAGAGATGGCCGGATAATGGGAATTTGCAAACGCAATGCCTGAACTACACGTATTTATAGTGATCCCTATGGGAGATTTGGTAAGTATTGGTCAAGTGAGCAAATTCTGCTAGGTGCCCTTCAGTGCAAAGGTTTCCTAATTTAGTCATCCCCTTCTCTATCCTCCGGCTATAGTTGGAGTTTGGGATTAAGCACTCAATTGCCTCTACAGGAATAGACAAATAACTTGTTTTGGGAGAAGTGAGTTCCTAACTTTATCCTTGTTTCACACCTTGATTCCCACTTTTATTGCAGGGCTGGGATTAATAATGCAAGAGTTTAGGAGCCTGGAAACCCAAAGCATCTTTCCAAGGTTTTAATAGGGGAATAGTTCCCGTTTAATCTCTAACCAGTGCACAGAGCATTCAGTGGACCACCATTTGCTGCAGATGGTTTCTATAGTAAGGCCCTTCTAGATGCACCTATGGCTAAAAGGCACTATAAATTGTGCAGCCGGGCCACCCAATTGATAGCTAAATCTTTTATATGGATATTAACATTCACTGTTATCGGCCAAACATTTAGATGTTTAGATGTGCGGCTGATAATGGTGATTTTTACGGCCACACAAAAGATCAAATCTGCTGACAAGTGGCCTTTTGTGGGCAAGATAGACAGATCTCTGGCACTTTTACACGGGACAGTTATTGGCTAATTGACCATTCCTAACAATGTTCTTTGTTGATGATGGGCCCGTGTAAAAGAGCCCTAAGGGTCCTATTAGACAAAGCAATTTCTAATGAAACAAGATAGTTTATCATTAACCTGAAACCGTTCACCATATTACACAGAACGATAGTCGTTAGTTACGATTGTTACTGCTATCGTTTACTCCTTCTGATCCCAGCAAAAGAAAGAACAAGTTAGAATTACACCGATTTGTGAACGATTGTGTAAGTACAGCAAACGATTGGCGAATAAAATAAAATCAAAATTTTTGGCGTGTCAAATGTTGTCTTTCAAATGACCTGGTTAATGTTATCTATTTCAAAAGTATGAGTTTTTTATCCTTACGAACACACTTTGGAGACCAAAGAACGTCTAATTATTTTGATCACTTGGATATTTTTTAAATGTCTATAAGGGAAAGCACCTTTGACCAGCGGTGGTCAGTAGTGGGTAGAACCATCAATGTTTGGTGGACAGGGCAGATGCATCCATAATATCTTGTATTGAGGTCTAAATTTTCAAGTATGGCATTTGGACCACATTAGATCTTGTAGTCAACGAGATCCCTCTATCTATGCTCTATAATGGTATTTCCGATGAGCTAGTCATTGACAGTGGACAGTGACTAGTTTCTGCAATATATCTACTTAAAAGGGTGGGATAGGTGCGTACAAGGGAAGAGGGAACAATAGTTCCATAACAACTGCACAATCCCCATCCATCTCATCTTCAAATACCTCTTAAGTTGATTTTCTTTGCCCTTTCTGATGAGCCTTGGGAAATACATGTACTTTACTGACATCTGCTGGCTGGGATCAGATAACTCTGAATGTCATATGTTTATTCGCAGTCTCGCTCAACAAGAATTAAATCACAGAGCAACATAGTGTTACATGGCGGTTGAATATACGCCTGTACTCGAGTGTCGTTCCATGAGGTCAATATTGTGTCTGAAATCCTGTTTTATTTAGCACATAATCAAAATTAAAAAAAAAAAAAAAACCGTCACCGGTTCAAAAATGTGAACATTAAACTTAAAATATGAGAGTGTCCCTGGAAACTGTATGTGCTCATTTTATTTGTGTGTGGTCATTTGGCTTTGAAGTCTTCGGAAGGTGAGGCGCCTCGGGAAGGGAATGATTGAGAGATGTAGGGAAGTGACTAAAAGCTACAGTAATGATGGAAAATTCATGAACAAACCACAGTTGACACACTAAGTTAATGAGATTTGACCCAGCAGGAAGAATTGCAAATTAAATAAACCATTAAAATTTCCATCATAGTTTATGTTGCATGTCTTTCATTATGCAAAAGTCCGGCTATTGCAGTGCCATTTTGCTTGTATAGTACTGTCATTATGTGGCATCCATGACTTATGTTATGCCCTATGCTATTTATGCTAGATGTGATGAACCATAGTAGAAGTGCAACATCAGACATCTTAAAAAACTTAAAGGGATTTTATTTTACTTGGTAGCCCATCCTTAAGATAAAACTGAGCACCCCCAATGTTTTGCTAGAGCCAGATGCACCTACATGTACTGAGAATAGAGTTGAAAACAGCTCCATATGTTGCATAGTGGCCATCTTGGGTTACTGCAGCTCTGCTCCTTTTAATATCAAAGTTGTGTGAACCCAGCCTTAGGAAATTGTGAAAATTAAGTGCTGTATCACAGTACGACTACTGCTTGACATAAGCATCAATCTTCCAGATCGGCACTTGTTTACCAAGCCTATTACATCATTTGTTATGGAGCAACCAGGGCTTGACAAACAATTGCTGGATCTGTAATGTGGCCCTTATTTATCAGCCGCATGTGTTCTATTACACAGCATGGTGCCCGGCCAACAAACATGGATTTTTAGCCCTAACTTGTTCACCGGCTGATCACTGGGCCTAGGACAGAAGATGATTATCAACCTATTTTCCCGATAATCGATCGATGCAACAGAACCTATAGATTAGGCCATTGATGTTTGATTGTGTGGTCCAAATAGCCCAATAAAGGAGCCACTGAGCTTTTGCAAGTGCCAGTATCTTTATTGTGACTACTGTATTTCTGGTACTGCATCTCAGTCCCATGTACTTGACCACTACTTACAGTATTGAATTGTTGCCTACAAGTAAACCTGTGAGGCGTGACTACTGCCCCCTAGTGCATTGATCAGCTTGGCCAACCTGCTGATTAGCATAGGGATTGACCTCCTAATAGAACGGACCATCTGTTAGGATGAAAGTAAGAAACGTACCGTCATCCTCAGCTCCCCGTGTGCTATAGGGAGATATCAGCGAATAGGTTAGGTTCTTCTAGTTTCCCTCTAAGACATGAAATGAAATACAGAATGGTGAAATGTATGTATTAAAGGGAACCAGTATTAGGCCATGTTCACATGGCGTAAGAGACTGGCTGTTCCGTTACCCGGCCAGGTCACGGAGCGGCCGTCTCTGCAAAGATCATCCTGCTGCAGAGTTCCTGATGATCTTTCCTGCCACAGATATCTGATGTGGGTGCATCAGTGCGCGCCCGCATCAGAACTCCCCTTAGCACACTATGAAGCAAGCGGCCGGAGCTGCACGCTTCATAGTGTGCACTGACATGGTTTCTTACAGCAGCTATTCCCTGAAAACTGACAAGTCAGTTGTTTGCGGCGCCGCTAGGGGTCCTGGCCGGAGCGTATACTATGTGTATACGCTCCGGCCGGGATCCCATAGACACCCGGCCGATGTATTTTTTCGTATTTATACGGCCGTTGTTGCAATTTGCAACAACGGCTGTATAAATATGAAAAAATATGTTGTGTGAATATAGCCTTAAAAGGAAACAACAATTCTACCTAAGGGTATGTTCACACTGAGTAAAACAGGTGGAATTCCATGGTGGAGCCCCCGCCGTGGAATCCCGCCTGCCTCAGTGTTTCAGTTGAATACCTTGCACACCTTCACTCTCTGTCGCTCTCCGTTCAAAGAATTGACATGTCAATTCTTTGAACGGAGAGCGGCGGAGAGCGGAGACGTGCGAGGCATCCCATTGACACACCAAGGCAGGCGGGATTCCAAGTGGCCAGATTTTGCCTGTTTAACTCAGTGTGAACAAACTCTAAAGTCCTAAAATTGTGGAATAACAAGATGTGGGAAGTTTAGCTGATCTATATTGTTTATATTGCAGTGTTCACACTTACAGTCTAAGGACCCAGTTCATCCTTCTTTAGGCACCTCCACAATGTGATAAAACCAACCTTTACGGCTATTGGTATATGTTATTTATAGGATCCATTTCTTTAATATTGAGTACATAACTCTATATTTAGTATTTTCCTTGAGTATGGCTTTTTATCAAGTCATTTCCTCTGCAAGAACTCCTGTCCTCAAGATTATACATCTCGACAGCCGGCTATACTAGATCTAGTAATAACAGTCCTTGCTATTTATTAGAGGCTCACTGTATACTTAGCTTAGATCCATTCTTTCCCTGGACTGTTATACACATCCTTTCCAACATTTCCTTGAATACAATATACTTATGTCTTCCTTAATCCTATATTCCCATAAGCCTTAAAAACTTTAATCGTTCTTTTTTTTTTTATTGCAAACGTTCTCATTCGATCCTACAGCAACGTTATTATGAGTACAATTTTAACACATTTCTTTTTTTACTCATCAGGGTCCATACATACCATATAATGATTTCATTCAGTAGCTTCTGGCCAAGCATGGAAAGTGCTGGAAAAAAAATCCCACAGAGTTTAGATGACCTTTTCCTAACTTTAGATTTTTTTTTCCTGTTTTTCTTTCTGTTTTTTGCCAGGTATAACATAAATATTCATCAGCTGATATTTGCAGAAGTTGTGAAATTATAAATGAGGCCAAAAGGCTTCCCCACCACTCCATTTGCAAAATGGCAGCTTCTGGTCTTAGCTCACAGCCAAGCAACAATTTCCGAAATCCCCTAAGTGTACTCCGAGGCTTTCAAATTCAGTAAAGTTTTAATGTGTAAAGCAGAAATTCTGTCTCTTTTTATATTTGCCATGGCATTACAGAAAAAAATACATTACTTTGCTTCAATTTAAGCTTTCTGAAGTCTTGACGTAATAGGCAAACGTGCTGGCAGTTGAAAGCTGTCGGTTGATTAATTTTTTTTTTTTTATTTTACATCTTTTTTTTTTTACAATTTCTCTCTATTGTGTTTCTGTAACTAGAAACATCATTTAAATTTCTGGGAAAAAAAAAATTATCCACCAAATAATAATTTAAATACATTCTAATAAAATTATGGAGAAAATATGAAGTCATGATGCATAATTTATATGATGGAAAATCAAAGTTAAGTAAGTATAAGATGAATAATAAAAAAAAAATAAAATAAAGAAAAGTGGTGTGATTTGCATAGAATTTACATCTTATTAGAACAGTGGTGAAAACTAAGGACATTGCTCTGAATGTAATCATCCCTATTTATTCAGGTGTTTCCATTTTTTCATTCCACCACCTGTAAGTAAGGATAGGGAAGTCTAGACATGCACAATTACAGTACGGAAATTTTAGTAGACCGGTTGTAAAGAGCTTTGAAATTCTTGCCTTTTTCTTGGGAATATGTAATCTTCTTTGACATTTTATTCATTTTACCTGCTGTTCTGGGGGTGAAATGGTTAACTTCCCTTGGTAATGCAAACACAGGAATAACATTGACCAGAGGAATGAGAAAATAAAAAGGTCATTTACTTACCTGCTCTGTTTCTCATTTTTTAATCCCGAAGCTGTCAGTTACAAAGCCAAAATTTATTTTTCTCATTTTAAAGCAATTTGTTCTTCGGGAGATTATTTCATCGTTTACTGTAACTCCGACAACTCTAAGCATCGCATGTGTAGTTTGTGTGGTAGTTATTGATGACGTTTGGATGAAGAATGGATTCAAAAAGTTGGAAAAGTATAAATAGAGCAGTCACACTTTTAAATTTACTATTATTAACCCCCTCCCTCCACTGCACAGTAAACTAAAGTCACTGCAGCACATGCCAGCGGCTGCAGCAATACTTAATTACGATGCAGGATGACACAGGCATAGAAGCTGCGCCTGTGCCATCAGCGGCAGGTCCCAGCTGTTGTGATAGCTGGGGATCCGCTGCAGCTGTCAGCACTAGACCCGCGCTCTGGTGCTGAAATTAAAGGGGTATTCCCCCCAAGAGCTTAAAAAAATGTAATGCTCCCAAAGCTAGCTGGTCTTACTCACCAAGTCCCCCTGAGTATTTTGAGCCATCTCCCATCTTTCTAGCTGCTGCCGTTCCTGAGTTACACGTTTTTCTAAAAGCGGCTCTATAACCAAGATAGGAAACTACATTTCCCATTATGCAATGCTTTTGCCTGATGATGGTGAAGTAGCAGAGCTGAGATGGTAAAGGTGCTGGAGCAGAGGGTGGAGGGCCTCAGGGTGAGCTGGGGGGGTGTCATGCTGCAGGTGGGCCACCAAGGTGAGATGCGGGGCGGGGGGGAGAGGGTGAATGGTGTCAGGTGGGGCGAATATGGTGTGACCAGATGAACTAACGATGTGTGTTTGGGGGGGGGGGCAGTTCGGTGGTTGGCCACCATGCCATGGCGAGATGTGGGGGGACGTCATGTTAGTGTGATGACAGTCTGTGGAACTACTGCTCCCAGCCATCCCATAAGTGTCTTCCACTCTTCAATATCTGTTGCATTATCCCCTGTAATTTAGGACAGAGTGGAAGACACTTGTGGGATTGCTGGGAGCAGTAGTTCCACAGGTAGCCACTAGGATGTAAGATGCGGGGCGGGAGGGCTGAACGTACCAGGAGGTGAGATCCAGAGGGGACGGCCACCAGGAGTAAGATACGAGGGGGGGGGGGGGTGGACATGCCGGCGGGCACCGGGAGATGAGATGCGGGGGGAGGGGGGGTGAACGTGCCGTGGGCGGCAACCAGGAGGTGAGATCCAGGGGGGACAGCCACCGGGAGTAAGATACGGGGGGGGAGGGGGGTGGACATGCCGGCGGGCACCAGGAGATGAAATGTGGGGGGAGGGGGGGGCTGAACGTGCAGAACTGTGCAGAATCCATAATAACTTTATATTGGAAAGATGGAAAGCTACGGGTGAGCAACATATTAATGTAAAAATAATTTTTTGGGGAAAACCCCTTTAACCCTATAGTTTCTGCAGTCGGCAGTATCCTCTGTCTGGTAACCATCAAGGTGTCCTGGCTACAGATGCCGGCGGGGAAAGGAGGGAGGTACGGCCAGTGCGCGACCGTGAGCGATGCCCCCCTACCCTCTCTTCTCTGTTACAAGCTTCTAACAGTGGCAGGGGACAGAGGAGAGGGGGCAAAGCTAGAGACTTCAGCTTATGGGATCATGATGATCCCATAAGCTGAAGTTCAAAACGACCTGGACATTGAGGCACCAAGGGTTAATCTACTCTTGATCACTAAAGTGACTCTCCAGTGTAAAGTACAGTAATAACAGAACCTTTCATGGACCTTGCACCCACAGTTATGGCCATTTGGTGCAGAGATCTATGAAGGTCCATGGATGGCTCCATCACTACGATTGGTTTCTTAAGTCCTGAGAAGCAGTTGTCCACTGCCTAGGAGACAGAAAAACTCACTAAAAACAACGGCCATTCCCTAAAGAACAGCCATTGTTAGCACGTAGTGGGAACATAGCCTAAATGACTAAATGATGTTTTTAAATCAACTGAAAGCTATACAGATTTGCAAATTACTTCTGTTAAAAACTTAGGTCTTTCAGTACTTATCAGCTGCTGTATGCCCTGCAGGAAGAGTTGTATTCTTTCCAGTCTGACAGTGCTCTCTGCTGACATCCATGTCAGGAACTGTTAAGATAAGTAGCAAATGCCCAAAGAAAACCTCCCCTTCTCTAGACAGTTCCTGTGATGGACAGAGGTGGCAGCAGAGAGCACCGTGTCACATTGGAAAGCCACAACTTTCTTCAGCAGCTGATAAGTACTAGAAGACTTGATATTTTAAATTAGAAGTCATTTACAAATCTTTATAATTTAAAAACAAATGTATCTTCAGCTTCCAAAATGTTTACAACAGATTTGTTTAAAAATAACTAAAACTAAATTATTGGTGGTTTCTATGACATGCTAAACGGATTTTCTCATGTTCTCAATATTTAATATAATAATTTAATAAAAGAGCAAGTAATGTGAAAACAAATCTGTCAGTGTCCTCTATAAACAATAACTGAATGCTTACCTCCTCACATGCCCAATTTTAGTTAGTATTTGGCATCAGTATTTATAAGCCAAGACCAAAGCGTAAAACATATATATATATATATATATATATATATATATATATATATTTATTTAATTTTTTTTAGAATGATGTACACACCAGGAGTAGTTGGCTCAGTTCACACTGTTAAAATCTACATCCATATGAAGCCGCAGTCAATGAATGTGGAAAGGGGGGGGGGGGGGGGGGCGTATCAGTAACTATGTGGAAGATAATGTAACTGTGCAGAAAAGAAGCCGAATGTTACTTTTTTTTAACATTATTCCCTGTCTTCGATTGAACAAAAGGAGTGGTGTTAAGGCTAAGTTCACACTACGTATATTTTTTTATTAATCACGGCTGTTGTTGCAAATTGCAACACTGGCCGTGATTAATAGAAAATATACGTTGCCTTCATTTTAATGGAATCCCGGCTGGAGTATTTACGCATATCCCATCCGGGATTCCTAGCGACCGCTCGAAAAACTGACATGTCAGTTTTGTGCGGCCACTATTTATTGAATAGCGGCGGCACAGCACTGACAGTTCACACAATAGAAAGTGCGGCTCTGGACACACTTTACATTGTCGTCTACGGTGATTTGAGATGCGACCACACCCGAATACGCCTGCATTCTAATTCAAAAGAAATTAAGTTCATCCAGCCGATGCTGCAGTACCGGCCCGGATGAACTCCACTAACACCGGCCGTTCTGTGACATGGCCGGGTCTTACGCTGTGTGAATTTGGCCTTAAAGTGACATTGCATAGTTTTTGGTCCAGAAATCGACACGGTTTTTCGCATAAAAAAAAAAAAATCAGGGACTTGATCCCTATTCTTATCTACATCTGTCTGCTTACTAGAAGATAGATACCAGTCTTCATTGTTTCTTCTACAATCTGTATATTGTAAAGCCGATGGAAATACATAATAAACACACAATTGTTATCATTTTTAGGTCAGTTTAGTCCAATCCAAACGTCCATAAGGAAACTCTTGGCTAACGGCTGGAGTGAACACCTCATAAGAAAATGTAAAGCTTTGACATATTGTAACATTATAACTTTAAACTATGTCCCAACCTTGCTGAAGTACTTAACAGGGAGCCAGCTTCTGTGGTTCCTGCAATGAAGAGGCTATTTATAATAGCTTTCAATAAATTGAGAGCCAGTTTCACTTCAAAAGCAACTTTATAAGAGATATTCTTACACTGAACCTCAGCGCACAATCATGACTTCATCCTTTCGCATTCTGCATGCATACTCTGTTTGATTTGAGTCCTTGACAGATGCCAATGAAAGCATGCCTATTCCAGCCCTGTTACATTGAAGAGTTTCCTTATTTCATCCTCTGCATTCTGCGCAGAGCCAAAGGCTGTGCTATGTTAAGGCTTTGAGATGGCTTGTTGGCATTTTTCTCCACTTCCAAGGGAATTACCATTCAGAGGCCAACAGGGGTTCATTTAGTTTGTGTTGTTCAAAGGATATAAAAAAGCCTTTCTATGATTAGCTGGCGTGATCCTTAGATTTACTAGCATGCTAATGGTTCTCACATTTACTGTAAGTTTTCCTCTTACCTGTAGAAAGATACAGTCTTCCAGGCAGAATTTTTTTTTAATGCATGGTATCTTTACTATTTTATGTTCCTTGTGTATTTGTGAAGCTAATAAATACAATATGTCACCCTGTTAAAGGGAAACTCACCTAGATTTTGACCCGTTTTTAACAGCATTTAAACTATTGGACTTAATGGGATAGGCACAATAGACTGGAGGGGCAATATTCACTTCTATAGGTGATTTTTCTAGGCATGCTCTGTGACCTGTGCGGAGGTCATTGTGAAGTGAGAGGGAAGGCTCTATCTCATCTATATGCTGATATCACAATGAAGTCTTCTATATCCTGTCTGTGATGCTAAGGAGGACACTGCTGGAAAGTGATCTTTATAGAGCAGGAAGAGTCAGGTTGTTCTTATTAGACTTAGTGGCCAGAAAGAAAACTGCAATATTTCAGGAATATATTATTATTATTAATAATAATAATAATAATAATAATAATAATAATAATAATAATAATAATTTGCCTTGCAGAAAACTATTGCAATTTTTTGTTCTAATTTTTGTATATTTTGTTTACACATCACTTCAAGGGAAGAAGTAGAAAAAAATATAAACAAAAATTTTCAATAGATGAACCAGGCACCTGGTTAAATGCTGGAGTCTCCCATTGATTTCATTGGGGGTCGTTACTCGAGTTAAGCACCCGAGCATTGAAAAATGTTTGACTCGAGTAAACAGCACTCAAGCATTTTAGTGCTCACTCAACACTAATGCTAGCTATTAGCTTTATTATAAAGTATGGGGTTTGCTCAGTTATTTCTACATTTGTCCAAAAGGTTGTGTGTAGAGATGAGTGAACCTGGAGCATGCTCGAGTTGATCCGAACCCGAACTTTCGGCATTTGATTAGCGGCGGCTGCTGAAGTTGGATAAAGCCCTAAGGCTATGTGGAAAACATGGATATATGCTTTATCCAAGTTCAGCAGCCCCAGCTAATCAAATGCCGAACGTTCGGGTTCGGATCGACTCGAACCCGAACCCGGTTCGCTCATCTCTAGTTGTGTGGTATTGCAGCTAAGCCATATCTACTTTAATGCAGTTCTCTAAAAAAAGCAACTTTGTTTTTCTGACCCTGGACACCTCCTCTAAAGGCATTGTCTGTAGAGATGAACGAGTACTAAAATTCTCAAATGCTCGTTACTCGAATTGCGTATTTTCCAGTGCTCGAGTGCACGATTCAAGTAAAGAACCACATTAAAGTCAATGTGAGACTTGAGACTCTCAAATGTTCTCGGCGAGGGGGGTGGCTGCAAGGCAGGAGGCAGTGGTCTGACCCTCAGGTGCTCATTAAGGAGCCCGGCCTTCATCCTAGCTATTTACATGGTTTTCTGACATGTGTCGGCTGTTAGTGGGCAGCCTGACAGTGGTGGCTCCCCTGCTGATCCTTATACGAAACAGTTTACAAAAGACAAATTGTTTGTCATTAGCACTTAAAGTGACACTGTCGCCTCCTTTTTGCATTATGACTTCTCTTTATAGATGTAAAGGGTAAATTTAGCAGTTTTCATACTTTATTTTACATCATACGTCATGGTGCTTGTTCCAGTAAAAAGTGACCTCTTATCATCTGTGGATTGTGCTATCTGGGCGGCCCTTCACGGCCGAAGCGCCACTTAGCCCCACCCACAATACTACCAATGGCCCCACCCCGTGATGTCATCGGTGCATAGGCCCCACCCCTCGACGGTCATAGGAACAGGCCAGCCTAAAGGTCTAGGTCAGCCCATACCAATGACCGTGGAGGGGGGAGCCTATAGTGCGAATACGTCACGAGGGGTGGACCCAACGGTGGTTTGGGGGCGGGGCTAAGTGGCGCTTTGCTCGTGAAGGCTCGCCCATATAGCACAACCCGCAGATGCTAAAAGATCACTTTTTACTGCAACAAGCACCATGAGGTATGATTTAAAATAAGGTATGAAAACTGCTAAATTTACCCTTTACACCTGTGGAGAGAAGTCAGAATGCACAAAGGGGTGACAGTGTCACTTTAAGAATAAAATAATGCCACATGGCAGAAGACCTCCCAGTGTGGCCAACCTTCTAATACCCAGGCGCATAGTTTGTGCCCGCACCCTCACCAGTATGGCCGTGTCCTTGTCCCTTTACGATAGTCTTTCCCATGTTTTCTGTTAATAGCTGATTACACGCAGTATACAATGGTGCATACTCAGTCATCGCTACTAGACTTTCACAATATGACATTGTATAATACTGGTACTATACTGTATGGCAGATGCTTTTTGGGGGGGTTTATGTTCCAGAAAGGGATAACACTAGTCAGAAAAAGAACTGTTTTCAACTTTTAGACAGTAGTCTGTATACTTCTGTCAGCATGAAAGCGTAGCATAGTATACAACGGTGTATACTCAGTCACCACCACTAGACTGTCGCACTATGACACTGGTTAGACTGTATGGTAGATTTTTTATTTTTTTCCCCTAGTCTTAAAAAGGACTTTTGGATAGTTGTGGATATAACTGACTATTACTAGCTATATACCAGTATACTATTGCGTAAATGACTGTTGAGTATTTGGTGAGCCGAAGCGCCTGAATGACTAACCACACTAAGGACCCTATTCCAGCGGACGATTATCGTTCACATAATTGTTAACGATTAAGAATCTGAAACGACCGCTATTGCGAAAGACCTGAAAACGTTCACTCATTTCCATGGAACGATAATCGTTACTCATGATCGTATTTGCAATTGTTTTTTCTTCGCTATTTATTCGCTATTGTGTTCGTATCTACTGCGAACGACTAGAGGACGTCTTATTCAATGCGAATGATTTGCGAACGTTTTGCGAACGAGCAACGATAAAAATAGGTCCAGGTCTTATAAAGTGATCAACGATTTCTCATTCGGTCATTAATCGTTAACTGCATTTCAACCGAACAATTATCGTTTAGATTCGAACGATATAACAATAATCTGAACGATAAACGTCTGGTGGAATAGGGCCCTAAGCCTACGCTACCTCTTTCCTGCTCCAGCAGATCTCCCTGATAACTAACAGAAAGCAATGAGTCGAGCATCAGCGTCTATATACACCCAGATCACCTGATACAGCCGGCCAATCACTGGTATGCCAGCAGACAACATAGCCACTAGGTAGCAGAATCTCCCAGACCCTTTGGCTGGTTAAAGCCACCAAAGATGAGGGGAGGAGACTATCAATATTATTCGAGCATCAAGTGGTTTTCGTTTCAATATCGAATACTACTGGATATCCAATACTCAAGCAAATAGTGATCTCCAACGAGCATGTTTGCTCACCTGTTCTTGCCTGATAATTTTTACTTATATAACCTAGCAATCAGACAGGTCATAAAAGCAACCTATAACCTCTAGGACCCCCCCCCCCCATGCCAAGAATAAGAAGCCTCTATGGGCTAATCCTGCCTAAAAATGGATGGTCAATCTTCAGCCTCCATAGTCACCCTATACCTACAATCTCTGTTCTAATTGTAATAGTAGTAGTTGTTGGGGGGTTGGGGGCAGTGTAGGACTGGGGTACCTTGGGCCCACCAGGGAATTTGTTTCTAGAGGCCACCCTACATATACCAGATATAACCAGCGCCAAACCTTTCACATTACTATAGCTACTTTGCGCTGAGCTGTGTCTGTGACCGGCGATGCTAGATCATTGCTAGTAACTTGTCAGTCTCTCTTTGCAGATAGCATAGCGTGCCACTTAAGATGGAGGAAGCCTGAGAGGAGGATATGGGGAGGGTTCTAGAGGAGAGGAAAGGGGCAGGGCTGTGCTTATTCCTCACACTACATGCTGCTGCCTGTTACCCCGGTCACTCCCGGCCTCTATATAATAAGATGAAACCCCAGGTTACTATGTAGAGGCAGTAAGTGACCGGGTGACAGGCATGTGCAGAAGTGCTAATGGATTATATATTGTCCTGGAGCTGCTAAACAGGAAGGCCCACCTCCTGCCCAGGGGCCCACCAAGGGGTGGGGCCCACCGGGTGATTCCCCTGATCCCCTGTGGGCTGGTCCGAGCCATGGGGGGGGCAACTCCAGGAACCCCCACTGGGGCATGCTTCCATTCATCTAGATAGATTGGAATTGTACTGTACAAGCTTGTCCTGCTCTCTGGCCCCTCATTCTTACCACTTGACCTCACTTTTATGACATGTCTATTTGACAGCTTATAAAAGTAAAAAAGGGGATGTTGGAATTAGACAATTATACAAAAATCCATGACAAATTACAGTACACTACATGTGAAGGGTATTTTCAAAATCACATCCACATGGAGTGGAAAAAGCAGCCTGAAGTTCATTATGTCAATTAGGTGGCAGAATAGCCACAGATTTTTCACTACGAATTTCACCTTCTGCCATTCAAAATCCAGAATAAAACTCATTGTAGATTGGTCACAGATGCACATCGGAAAAAACGTTGCTGTCTCTAAACTTACCCTTAAAGCTACGTTTTTACATCTCAGCCGGTCACAAAGATTTTGCCTGTGCACATGTAAGACCAGAAGCTGTGAGATGTACCCTTACTTCCCATGTAATGACGGAGATCAAAGAAAGGTTTTGCCTCCCACCATTAGGCGTAAACAACATGACCTATACCAACATTGATATGTACAGAAAATTCCGTTACATGGGAAGGCATGCAAACAGAGAGAGAACATACAAACGTTTTGCAGATAGTTGCCCTTGGTGGGATTTGAACCCCAGGACTGTAAGGCTAGAGTGCCGAACTGACCCACCATGCTGCCCATGCCCATTCCCCTTCTATCATGATCACTATTTCCAGGTTGTGTTAAACAACAGTCGTTCATGCAGAACAGCCATTGTTCGTACAGCTTGAGAACATAGCCTAAAAGTCTTTATGTCTTAGGGTCAGTTCACACTTGGGAATCGGCGCCGAAATTCCTGGCGGACTCCACTCAGAATTTCGCCTGACTTAGCGTCTCAATGTAAGGTGTAGGGCACCTCTGCTCTCTGCTCAAAGAATTGATATGTCTGACTGTCTGACTATCTGACAGGGATTCTGCTTGGAATTTTGGCACCAATTCCTCAGTGTGAACTGACCCTTGTAGTGTATAACAGGCAAATCAATGCCATACCTCCAATGGAATCAGACACATGGTTGTCATGAGTCATGAGTTTCAATGGCCAATACATGAAAGGCATGATCCATAGAATAACACAGTATATGATGTCCAAGGAGACATAGTGGCACAAAACAAGCAACCCAACAAAATATCAGGGGGCAATTCAGGGGCAGCAGGGAGGTCGTAGCTGTTAAAGGTTTGAGTAAGGTCTGGGTCAGAAGCTAAGGAAATATAGAGGAAAAAATGTAAAAAGTCTCTGATTTTGGAAGGACTTTTTGCGAATGAGCCTTGTAATTTTTATGTATATCCTTAAAGGCCCCCATATACTTTATTCTTAAGTGAGCCAACTTGCCTCTCATATCAGTATAAGGCATATGGAGTCTCTGCTAGGGTAATAGATGATGTCAGTGGACATAGGGGTCAACATGATATATTTTCACTGCCCAATCGCTTTGTTTTCAAAGAGATAAGCAGTCTGATGTTGACATCCTCATAGAGAATACATTAATGCTGTGCCATTCATGTTTATGGGGAGGCTGGGAGAGATAACTGTTGGCCAAATAATCGTCCAACGGTTGTTGAAGATGTATAGACACTTTAACGTATTAGGCTATGTTCACACGCTGTGAACATCCGGCCGTTCCGTGACCCCGGCCGGGTCACAGAACGGCCGGTCTCAGCCCGGATCATCCCGGCCGGTACTTAAGTACCGGCCGGGTGATCTTTCCAGCCGCGGAGCTCTGATGCGGGCGCATCAGCGTGCGCCCACATTAAAGCTTCCCATAGCACACAGTGAAGCAAGCGGCCGGAGCCGCTCGCTTCACTGTGTGAACTGACAGGTCTTTCTGTGGCCGGAATTCACTGAATTCCGGCCGCAGAAAACTGACATGTCAGTTTTTTCTGGCGCCGTATGGGATCTCGGCCGGAGCGCATACGATGTGTGTACGCTCCGGCCGGGATCCCATTGAGTGTGAACATAGCCTTAGATTGTAAATGAGCGTCTATACTTTCAACGTATGCAAAGAGCAAACCTTGAAATAGAAGGCACCGGTCTACTCAACTGATGTCAAATCACATCCCCAGAAAGACATCCAAGTACCATCCGAAGGAGCTGAAAAATCTCATGACGATCTTCACAAATGAACATGACTTAAAGCTGAAACATCTAATTTTATAGCTAGATGAAAAAGCAAAGCCGCTACCTCACCGAATGAGGCCATACAAATCACCTTCTGTGGCAAGTAAAATATACAGCTCCATATAATAGCCACATATTAAGCATTTCTTTCAAGCTGAGGTCTGGTTCTTGTGTAGGTTGGCCAGCCTATGCTTACATGGTAAAATATACCTCCAAACACAACATTTAATATGTTAATGACTGTTCCTCTTCCTCTATGGAAACCAAACTGTATTATTATTCCTTTATATGATCAAATATAAAGTAAATGCATTAAAATAGTGTGGGTGAGTCTGTATATAGACAGGGCTTAAAATATTAATGCACATAGGTTTGTACAGATCTATCTATCATCTATCTTCTATTATCCATCCATCTATCTCCTTTCTATCTATCTATCTATCTATCTATCTCCTATCTATCTATATATCATAGGTGGTGGGAAGATGTCGGGGGTCAGGGTATTGGAGTCCATGGCATATCACGCTCCTCTCCTCTATGGCAGGCAGTGACATATTGTGCCACTATAGTCGCTGTGGTCTCTTCTTCCCCCCAGCAGGATGGGTAGTCTCTCTTCCTTCTCCATAGTGGTGAAGCCTGGGAGGAGATCCGCCAGTCTCCTATAGTGAGTGTCCCTCACTGCTGAGTATTTGGAGCAGTGTAGCAGGAAGTGGGTCTCATCCTCCACAGCCTCCTGGTCGCACAGCTGGCACAGTCTGCTCTCCCTGGGCTTGTACATCTGTCGGTGATGACCAGTTCCAATGGCCAGGTTGTGGGCGCTCAGCCTGTAGCGGTTCATGATTTTCCCGTCTCTGGAGTTGGGCAGTTTCTCCAGATATGGGGCAAGTCTGTACTCATTCTGTAGGTTCTGGTATATGGTAAGTTTCGGGGATTCTCTGTATTCCTCTTTGCCCTTGTCTATTGTCATCTGGATTTGGCTTTTCATAATGATGCGCTGGTTGGTGGCTTGGTTGGGTTGGCTTAGGGGATTAGCTCATGGGATCACCATCTCCTGGGTTAGATGGGTGCTTTTTGGCACAAAACACAGTCCACACCCAGGGCCGTATTAACAGCTGCTGCTGCCCTAGGCACTAAACCTGAAGACGCCCCATCTTCACTACCCATCACATTGATATCTGATTAGTCTTAGGCTGCGTTCACACATTTACTGTACGTCACCACATGCAGCAGATACCAGACACTCTTGCGGTAACCAATGTATGGTCAACAATCCTAGTGGGGAAGAAATGGGAGCGTGGTTTCCGCCACATGCATACCCCTAACACCCTACCACCACCTTAAAAATACACCAGATTTACTAGCAAGTCTGAAGGGCAGGTGGGAGAGTTAAAAAAAAAAAAAGTTTTTTTCTTCCCCCTGCTTCCTTGTGCTGCCCCCCTGAAAGCTGCTGCCCCAGGCACCGGACCACGGGTGCCTAGTGGTAAATACGGCCCTGACCACACCAGCAAGTAATGTGCAACTGGCCGCAACCAGTTTTATTTTTCTTTGTAGCTGATAAAATAAACAATAATACAAAAGAAAACCTACGCCGTCTGGCAACTAACTAAACAGTTATCAACTCACTAACCAGAGCTGAGCCAACTGCACAGCTCTCAAACAAAACATGCAGCACTGTGCACTCACAATGAGACTTTACGCAGGAGCAGAGAGTGCCCTCATCTTGTGAGCTGTCTGCCATTTTATAGCACACACAGGCTTGCACCTGAGTAACCAGAGTCACTCCCAATACCTGGAGTGGCCAAGTGGAGTAGGAGCCCACCCATCTCTCCCCTACTCCAAAGCATCCAGGCCCTTTATCCGGTATTTGCCAAAACCTGTAGCAAGGAACCAGACTCTCCTTGCTATGCTAACTCCCTGGCTGCTTATTTAACACACATATTACAGGAACCTTGGTGAAACATACATTCCATCCACTACTTTGCCCCTGATCCTGTCACAGGGTGCAAAGTCCCACTTTGACCAGTCAGGGCCCCAGACTTCACTACCATACAGAAGGATTGGGGCAATGATGGTGTCAAATATTTTTAGCTAGACGGTCACTGGTGGTCTAAGATGGCAAAAGCGCCTTCTTATGGCGTAGAAGGTTCGGCAGGCTTTGTCTTTCAGGATTTCTGTGGCTTGTTTGAGACTCCCTGATTGACTGATTTGTAGGCCCAGGTAAGTGCACCTGTCTGTTTTTGCAAACGGGCGGTTGTGCAGCAGGAGAGTAGGAGGACCGGCTGGTTTCCGTTTCCTCCTCTGGAGCACCATGACATTGGTTTTCTTTGGGTTGATGGACAGGACCCACATGGTGCTGAATTTCTCCAGGATGAGCAGCTGGTCTTGGAAACCTTTCTCGGTTGGTGAGAGTAGGAGAAGGTCGTCTGCATACAAGAGAAATTTCACCTGGGTGTCATGGAGGGTGAGACCTGGTGCCAAGGAGGACTCCAGGGCTTCTGCCAGCTCATTGATGTAGATGTTAAAGAGAGTAGGACTGAGGCTGCAGCCCTGTCTGACTCCTTGGCTCTGCCGGAAATAAGCCGTTCTCTTTGCATTCATCCTTGCGCTGCATCTGTTCTCAGTGTACGAGCTTCTGATGGCATTTTATGTCTTCCCTCCTATTCCATTCTCCAAAAGTTTCAGGTATAGGCCCGGCGGCCACACTGAGTCAAAGGCCTTTTTAAAGTTTTGTGCTTTGTATCATGGAGGTGGCTCCTGATGAGTTGTTGCAGGGTGAAGATGTGGTGGGTGGTGCAGTGATTTGGCATGAACCCTGCTTGGCTTTTGCTGAGAACGTTGTTCTCGGTGAGGAAGCTGAGGATCCTGTTCTATCGGATCCTATCTATCTATCTGGTGCCACAGGCGATGGTCGGTGGCTGGTGCTTGGTTATAGATGGGTGCCACACGCGGGAACTGGGTGGCGGTTCAAAAAAAGGACCGCACCACTGTCATCCCTGGGCTGGCACTGGTCTATTGATTTTTTTAAAAAAATTAAAGCGATATACCTAGCGATACAATCACTTTAAGGTCACTCTTTGCTTCCCAAATTTTTACTTAGCACTCCACTCCCCCATAAAAACTTCTCTTTCTTTTGCTCCATTTATTGCATCATTTTGGTTAAGAAACAAAGGCAAGGAAATCTGTAGAAAAAGCAATTGGGCACCTAGCTTTTCTTAAGATGCCATAATGGGTTTTTCTCTCAAATGCAACGTAAATTTTCATTAAATAATGGCCGTTGCAGCTCTGGTCATTGTGTCCTATGGAATCCCAGCCGGAGTGTATACACTCTGTATACACTGCGGCCGAATAGAAAACTGACAGTGCAGACAATGTAAAGTGTGGCTCCAGCACACCTGAATGCGCCCATATTCCAAATCAAAAGAAGTGCAGTTCATCCGGCCGTTACTGCCATACAAGCCGGCGTCAACTTACTTGACAGTGGCCATTCAGTGACATGGCCATGTTACAGAACGGCCACTGTCATACCTTGTGTAAACCCGACCTAAATCCCTGTTTTAATAAAGCCTTGGTTTATAGCTGAGCAGTTTTTTAAGGTAAGAGGGTAATATAGTGTATTTAGAATTTTTTTTTTTTACTCAAAAAGTAAGCCCTCAAAGAAAGAGATTTTCAATACCCCTTATACTGTAAGGTTGGCACGTTTTCTACTAGACAAGTTTAATCTGGTATATATATGCCAGATTATCCTGCTAAGCTGTCATGTGTCTGTACGTTTCACTTCCAGCCGGTGTTTATATACAGTATAACACTCAGGGTAGGGGTGGGGTTGGCCTAGTATGAGTGTCTGTATGAGATCAGCCAGGGAATGCAATAACATTGATCTGGCAACTTGGACTACATTTCAAAGAGTGTTCTAAGAACCTACATCCTCCACAATGTACTACAGCATACAGGCATCTCAAGATACACAAACCTTGTTTTACATATAAACCAAAACCCTTCTCTACTATGTGCCACAATTAGGAAGTCACTCTTGGAATATAGTAATGTATATACATAACAGCTCATTATAACCCCCTTTTTTTAGTAATTACTGTATGTATATACCAGAGAAAAAAAGTTAATCAACTGGTGTCAAATCCCCATATAAAAACCTCTCTTAGGCTATGTTCACACTACGTAAAAAAACGGCCGTTGTCCGCGCCACAAAACTACGGCTGTTGTTTTGAGGTTCCCTATAATGACTGCAATGCAATGGAACTACGGCCGTTGAATTCACACTGCGTATCAGATAACGGCCGTTGTTTATACGGCCCCGTGAAAAATGAACATGTCAATTATTTCCGGACGGTAATACTGCAACAACGGCCGTGGATTTCAATGCGGCCGCGAACGTAAAACTTATATCTGACAAATTAAACGTGATTTTGATGTTAAAAAAATTCTGAGTGGTTTCTCAGGCTGGGCGCAGTATTTAAAGTAAATGACCTGTTTCATCCGGTTTATAAACATGCTAGGAATCAAAATTAAACAACGGCCGTAGTTTCACGACTAGCACGTACAATCGTAATTCTACGGCCGTAGTTTTGGTCGCAAAAGTCCGGCCGGTGAAAAGAACAGCCTATATTTTACGTAGTGTGAACATAGCCTTACACTGGACAGTTCCTGATAAGGACAGAGGCAGCAGAGAGCACTGTGTTAGAATGGAAAGAACACTTCACTTCCTGCAGGACATGCAGTTACTGATAAGTACTGGAAGACTTGAGTTTTTCAAATGGAAATCATTTACAAGTATGTCTAACTTTCTGACACCAGTTGAGTTAATAACATTTTGTACCCATTTAAATGATCTCCTTACAAAAGAATATGGCTCTTAAAGGAGAAGTCTGTCGATTTAAAAAAAAAAATTGGCAGCTGGCAGGAGCAGGGGGGACTTTGATCAGCAGTGGAACTTACCTCTCCCCGTGTTCGTTGTGAGCGGCAGTACCAGCCCTGCACACATCACGATCCAACTGATGGACTGGCCACTCAGCCAGTCAGTAACGGGGGCTGGACGCTGCTAAGCAACCAGTCCATTAGCTATGGGGAAAATGACTTCCAACAAGGGTCCCGAGGGCGGTCCCACCGCTCACCGCGGGCACAGGGAGAAGTAAGTTCCCACTCCAGATCAAATTCCCCCCTGCCGGCTGCCAGAGTTTAAAAATTGCCGGACTTCTCCTTTAATGTTAGCTAAACCCAACTCTCCACTAGTTAAAGTCTCTTTAATTATATTTAATTCTAAACGTTTAGCTTTTACACAAGACTACAATATCAAGTAATCTAATATAAACATATGTTCTTTTATATACTATATATTGAAGCCATGTATATATGTTTCAGCCCATTACATTAAAAACGTGAACCTCCCCCATCCATGTGAAACCCAGCAGACAACCTTGACCAAATGTATTAAGCCAAACACTCCCATTGCTTGAAGGAGATTACTTTCCTTTGATAGATCTCGTGCAGATTTGACTGTGTTTTTACAGCCAGGATTTTCTTCTCTTAATTCCTTTTTAAGTAACGGCTTGGAACTTTCGCGTGAGCCTTGTATTTGTTCCGCAGATAGACTCCAGAGTCCTGGGAGAAAGTCGAACTTAACACCTGAGGTTCTTGATGAATGTTTGTGGACCTGCTGAAAAGCATCTTTATGGCGGCCGTTAATGACGTCCTCAGTATTTCCAGACTCCTCAACAAGACAAGAAACACTGGATGTAGTAAGGAGAGCTGTTCTGCCATAATGAATTACTTCAGTGCTCTGACTCATTTGTAGTATAGCGTGTGGAAATCTTTTATACTCACACATTACCAATTTAGGCTTAGTGTAGGGTTCGGTATGTTAACATTAGTAAGGTACACACGGTAGAAAAGCCTGGATCCTCCACATGGCAATAACTCTCATGTTATGCTGTTAGGGCATACGGAACATTCCAGGCATAGCTATAGATGGAACGTTAGCTTCTATCATGTAAATATGTATTAGGTTATTAACAGAAGCTAATCCATGATGCAGATGGAAAAGCAGAAGAAGACTTGAAGAACCTCATTCAGCCGGGCTCTATCGTGTGGAAAAATGTAGCTGTTTCCTAGAACTTCTTTTGCTTTTTAATATTAGAATTTTACAAGTTTGGTGTCATTTTATTGTAGGATAGATGGAAAGATTATGAAAGACTCAGGAGACATTAGAAATATATTTTATTTAAAGATGATTGGACGGGATAGAGTAGCTGGTAAACCACTTAAAGTGAATCTGTTGGCTACTGAATCTACTGGCATAGCTAGATAGCTGTTAGATAGCTGTTAGGTCAAGGAGACACATGGATCCGTTCATATATACATCTGTGCTTCCCTTTGTGGGTCTCAGCCTACAGAAATAAAGATGGGAGGGGGATCAAGGAAGCATTTCAACTTGCTACAGATCAAAACCTTATTGACATTTTGCACAGGAGAATAAAAGCATTTTTCTACATTTTGGAAGCACAGACAGATAAATGAAAGGCACCATGTGTCTCCTTGACCTAAGAGCTATCTAACAATGTCAGTAGCTTGGAGTGTAAATTGCAGCTGACAGTTTAAAGTTCACTGTTACTGGACTTTTCTGTCTCAGGGCCCTTGCACACAGAGCAAAAGAGGTGGGACTTACGAGTGGAGTCAGCGTGTCGGATTCCACTTGAAATTCTGCCTCTTTTAAGGCCCTATTACACGGAACGATTATCAGCCGTATTTGGCCTATAATGGTCCCGTGTAATAGACGGCAACGATCAGCCGACATGAATAATATCGGCTGATCGTTGCTGTCAATTGTCTTTAAACATGTTTAAAAACAAACAACAGTGATAGCAGCGATTTGCTGCCGTCGCTCCGTGGAATAGGAGCGGCGGCAGCAGACCGCTGCTATCCTCTATGGGCCGACCGGACGATCTAGCGATCAAGGTGAAATGGGTTGTCAACACAGTTAATTTTATAATTAAAAGTTCAGTTTAGGAAGAAAAAGAAAAACATACACATACTCGCCTGCCCTCAATCCTGCGCCAGTGACATTACAACAGTGCGGAGCTCTTCCTGCACTACCCTCAATGCACAGGAATTGCCTGCTCAACAAATCAGGGGGCATAGCAGTGACCTTTCTCAGTCCGTGATTGTCTTGAGAGCAGCACAAGCACTCAGCAGCAAGAGTCATTATATGAGATCAGCGCTGGTGGGGGATCAGGGGCGGATGAGTATGCATTTTTCGGTTTCTTTTCCATCCACCCTGTGCCCTTTTAAATATAAATATCCAGAATATCCGTTTAATAGTGAAAGACAATCAGACTCCAAACCCCAGTCTAGCCAGAACCAAACCAATTGTGGCTTAGATGATCCACTGTTTCAGTAATATCATAGCAATATCATTATATCTATGGGAACCCCTTTATTACACACAGCATCATGCCAGTTGTACATCCACATGACATACTATAATAAACCCGTTCATAGAAATATCCATTAGCCAAAACAACAGCATTATTGAGTGTCATGATTTATTATTTAATAAAAATACACAGAAGATGAAATATAACAGGCAATATCATGTTCTCTCATTCTGCTTATTTCCACCATTTACGACACCAGTGTCTTCGTCTCTAGTTGCTTTACGTTTCGTCTTTTAGGTGTTCTGTACTGTTCTATATTTTGGCAGCAAAGGGGTCTTCATAAACAAACGACCTGTCTATCTCTTTGACATTACAGCAACCTGTAGAAAAATAAATATTGTGTCTAAAACACAGAGCGCAGAATAATGTGAATGTGCATGACGGTGTTGAGATAACATTCATGATAAACATTATTTTGTCGCTTTATTACATTATGTACAATTTTTTCTCTCTTAGTCAAACAACAAACTACAACTTCTGTGCTGTTGGGGACGAAAATTCTAGAGATTTGAGGCCATTAGCCACGCCCTGTGGACACTTTGGCACATACTATATAAGAGAATGCTCAGCTCACACGCAGAGGTTCACAAATCCAATCTTATTTGGAACATACAGACCATTATGTACATATGTATCAAGATGCGGGATAACACAGAAGAGTAATGTCATAACCATAGAGAACAGTCCATTAGACAAGAGAAACCCCTATGCATGTTAATAAACATTAACAGTTAACCAGCGCCATCTGGTGTCAGTTCTGTATACTTTCTACAGCGCAACTGCAGTTGTTGGTCATTTTTCAAGAAAACTCTAAGGCTTGCTGCAGTGCAGGTGGAGAAGGACTGAGCTCCGAAGCACAATGCAGAAAGAAGTATTCCAGTCATCTGGCTTACTTTTTCTTGTATCTTTAGTTTTATATCAAAGAAACAAGCTACAGAGTAAGCATGTGCCAGGATACCTCTTTCCATATCTTTAGAACAGAGCATTTTTCTAATAAAAAGTGCCAACTTCCTAATGTATCGTTTGTACTTTTTCCACTTTACATTTCTAGCTTTTCTTTTCTTTTTCTTTTTTTAACACTTGTGTAGTATCACTTTGGCAAATTTTTTCAGAGAAATTTCTTGCCTTTTAAAAAGTCTCAAATTATAAATGCATCTAAAAAAAAAGTATAAGTGTATTTATGTTTAGAGGTCCCTTGGGCGCTTATCACGGTGGTCCGGAGTGGAGTTGTGACCCACCCGGACTATTGGTACAGCCACCCACAGAAAGTGGAGATGACCAAAGGCAGATGCAATGGCTGTGTAGGTGCTTAGCAAATAACCACTGAGTCCAGTTAAAAAAATAAACTCTTCTTTACTGCAGGAAAGCTTAATACAGTGATATACAGTAAAATCTTGACTTTATAATATACTTTAAACTTTAGTGAAACGACCTGTGCTAAGAGCTCAAGGAGAGGTGCAGCCGTGCTGACTGAGTTGCGTGCTGAGAGGTAGAAGAGGTTCGGAGAGGTAGAGAGGAGGATGTCGAGAGAGTCCCAACCCAGGGTAGAAGTGTGCTCTGCCGGAACTTTAGACACACAGACACACACAGACACATACATACACGCACACACACACCAAGCATTTAAGCACTTAGACCTGTGCATGCAGGCATTGGCTGGTGACAGGTTCACCCCCCCTTACCCGCACTGCCTTATTCATAAAGATGGCTGGACCATAAGAACAACGATGCACTTTGCCCCTCTGCCATTTTGTCTCGCACCCCCTCCTGATAGTATGTAAGCTCATGCATGCGAGCAGGGACCTCACTCCTCATGTATGGATAATTATAAGTATCTCTGTAATGTCGATTTTTTTTGTATATGTATGTACCTCCAGAATTGTAAAGTGCTGCGGAATCTGTTGGCGCTATATAAATAAAAATTATTATTATTATTATTATTATTATTATATTATTAAGTAGAATATGAGAGTAGAGAGTACGTAGGCTTCTAGCAACTTTGCTCTGTCCGGATCAGTTCCTCTTTCTTCAGGGTACTGTCCTGCACTTTTAGACTGGTTCTTGGAATGGGTTGGGATGATCCCTCTCTAAGTATGCGTTCAGCACTGCATAGTGTGTGGAAGTGCTGATGTCAAGAAAAGAGTGTTAAGGTATCTTATGTTTGTCCGTTCACTACAGAGACCGACCCAAAAGCTCCCCAGGGGACCTGGCATAAGCCAGGGCCCTACTTGGCTACTGCAGAGACCTTTCTGGCTTGCGTCCATCCTCTACCAAAGCTAGAGTAAGGATCACTAAGGTGTGGCTACACTTCCTCTCCCCATGTGACTTCCTCCTACAGCGTCTGAGAGTTGGTAAAAAGAGAGTGCAAGAGAAAGAAAAGGATAGACATAGGTAGAAAAAAGAAAGCGTTCCCATTGGTGCACAGATCCTAGAAACAATAACCCTTTAGTTACCTACAGCTGTGCAATACTTAGGTTCACAATATACATACTAGTGACATCTAGTGGCAAAACTTAGGTAGTACTTCATTACCACTTTTACTTTGAAGTACAGACTTTTGCGAGGGGTGTAAAGACAGGAAACACCCGTGGTGGGACACCGCAGTTGCACTTTTTTTTAAAGGCTTATGTTTCTGAGAACAAAAGAGTTAGGCATTTGATATCCAACCTGTCCGAACCTTCTCTTACCTAATATCATCTATGAGGGGAGAATTGCGTGCTTGTCTCATTAGCAGGTTCAGACAATTTTTGACTAACGTGTATGGGGTCCTTTAAGGTCCCTATAGACCTTCAATCTCTCCCGTCCTCCTCATACTCAGGAAAGCTTGGCATAGCCAATTGTTCTTGTATTCTCTATGTATAAGGAAGAGCTGAGCCAGAGCCATGGAGCTTATTTCTCCCAGAATAAAGGGGTCAGGCAATGATTTTCCATCACGCCTAACCCCTATTTCCACAGACATCATCTGTCGGGACAGCCACATACACTAATAGCTGGATCCACCTCGAGCTGTGGGTATGGGCGAAAAAAAGTATAAGGTGTATGGGGACCAGAGATAAGTGAATCTTAAGCACGCTCAGGTTCATCTGGATCCAAGCATGCAGCCTTTGGATACCAGTGGCTGCAGAAGTTGGATGCAGCCCTAGGGAGTCCTAGAAAACATGGATACAACTTATGGCCTATGGTTGTATCTGTTTTCCTGGTAGCCTTAGGGCTGCATCCAACTTCTGCAGCCACCACTAATCAAATGCTGCATGCTCTTGTCTGGATGAACCCAAGTTTGCTTGAGAATGGCGCCTCTCTAATGGGGAACTTTAGACAGATCCCTTGACAACAGACTGAACACAACACGTCCTCTGCTGGAACCTCCAGTGATAAGTTGTAATCTTTGGGGAAAACATTGCAATAAATGTTCAATTTACACAGATGAAACCAAGCATTACATAGTAGTTATTCCCATCAATAGGTTGTCTGAGTAATATGGGATAGGAAGTTGTACTTTGTGTGGTTATAGCTTTGAACCTTGGTTTGAGATAAAGGTTTGTAGGTAGTGTCAGACTAGGGTATCAGGGATCAGGGCAGTTTCTAGGTCATTTTGGCAACAGGGCGAATTTTGATAAAAGCGCTGAGGCGTCACTTTCCCTTTTTCTCTCCATCCGGCTCCGGCCTCCATGATGGTTTCTTGCAGCTACAATTCATCTCTTCTGAACCTGCCAGACAAACATCTCAGGATCCGCACTTCCAGAAACTTCCTTCTCCTTTCCCACCTATAAGGTCCCAAACTGTATGCTGGGAGAGCTGGATGACCTCCATTACACTGACATACAGGATGCTGGGAGTGCTGGATGACCTCCATTACACTGACATACAGGATAATGGGAAAGCTGGGTGACCTCCATTATACACTGACATACAGGATGCTGGGAGAGCTGGATGACATCCATTACACTGACATAAAGGATGCTGGGAAAGCTGGGTCACCTCCATTATACTGACATACAGGGTGCTGGGAGAGTTGGATGACCTCCATTACACTGACATACAGGATGCTGGGAGAGCTGGGTGACCTCCATTATACACTGATATAGTGACATACAGGATTAGGGGTAAGCTGGGTGACTTCCATTATACACTGATATAGTGACATACAGGATTAGGGGTGAGCTGGGTGACTTCCATTATACACTGACATACAGGATTAGGGGAGAGCTGGGTGACCTCCATTATACTGACATACAGGATTAGGGGAGAGCTGGGTGACCTCCATTATACTGACATACAGGATTAGGGGAGAGCTGGGTGACCTCCATTATACTGACATACAGGATTAGGGGAGAGCTGGGTGACCGCCATTACACTGACATACAGGATTAGGGGAGAGCTGGGTGACCTCCATTATACACTGACATACAGGATTAGGGGAGAGCTGGGTGACCTCCATTATACACTGACATACAGGATTAGGGGAGAGCTGGGTGACCTCCATTATACTGACATTCAGGATTAGGGGAGAGCTGGGTGACCTCCATTACACTGCCATACAGGATTAGGGGAGAGCTGGGTGATCTCCATTATACACTGACATATAGGATTAGGGGAGAGCTGGGTGACATCCATTATACTGATATTCAGGATTAGGGGAGAGCTGGGTGACCTCCATTATACACTGACATACAGGATTAGGGGACAGCTGGGTGACCTCCATTATACTGACATTCAGGATTAGGGGAGAGCTGGGTGACCTCCATTATACACTGACATACAGGATTAGGGGAGAGCTGGGTGACCTCCATTATACGGACATTCAGGATTAGGGGAGAGCTGGGTGACCTGTCAGCTCTGGCACCGGGGGTGGGGCTTATCGTTGGGGGCGGGGCTTATCGTGGGGGGGGGCGTCAGGCTTATCGGGACATATCGGGGCTCCCTCTGTGCTGGATCCCCCACCAGATACTCACCTGTCACCCTGCAGCCTCCAGCTCCTCTTCTCGGTGAGTCCCGTCCTCTTCTGGCTTCCGGTGCAGGCAGCCATCCTGTCATACACAGCCGCCTGCACAGGAAGCCTCTGTCTCTGCCCCAGCACTGTTTCCCTTAGCTGTGCATGCTGTACGCACAGCTAAAGGTCTCTCTGGCCAGGGGATCTGAAACTTAGATTCCAGATCCTCGGGCCAGTCCTAATGATGCGGGCGCTGCAGGCTGGGTACTGTCGGGCGCCGCCTGGCGCCCCCTAGCTGTGGGCGCCCCGTGCGGTGGCCCGGCTCGCCCGCCCCTAGAAACGGCCCTGTCAGGGATCCACCAGAGGAGATTATCCAGGGGGCCCACCAATGAAGAACCGGTGAGAAACGACATGTTAGTCAGGGTTAGTGCAGTTTTTTAAGCTGGGGGCCCACGGGTCTTCTGGTGGGCCAGTCCAAAACTGTTTTTAAGTCAACATTCCCTTACATTGGTTATTAGTAGAAATATATGAACCCTGAGCAGACTTGGATTTATCCGAACCCGAGCGTGCAGCATTTGCTTACCAGTGGCTACAGAAGTTGGATGCAGCCCCAAGGCTGCCTAGAAAACATGGATACAGCCATGGGCCAAAAGCTGTATCCATGTTTCCCAGGACTCCCTAGGGTGCATCCAACTTCAGCAGCCACCGGTAATCAAATGCCAGGTTTGAATAAACCCAATCGTGCTCAAGGTTCACTCATCTCTAGTTATTAGAAGTACAAACCAAACCAAAATAGGGCCGGTCCCCTTTAACGCAGTGAAAATGTAATTTTTATTAGTTTTTAGCTGTCTTGTCTTTGAAGAGATCAAAATAACTACAAAGAACTTGCTTTCAATGCAGAGATTAAAACCTAAGAACAGTAAATAAATAGGTTGAAGTCGGAATTGTTGAACATGTCAGTCATTACCTGAACACCTTTGTCTTGGGTAAAACCATTCCTTGTAATGTGACAGAGAAGCTTGACACCTGCTATAAATCCTCTTTTAATGAACTGGGCAAATAAAGGTGGGTTTATGGGGTATTACGTGCTGAATGCCGGGGCTAATCGCTCTATGAATACATCACAAGCTAATTAGGATGAAGCTCTATGGGGAAAAGTGTATTTCTGGACCATGGTTAGCTGGACAAACTATGTTCATAGCAAGATGGTATATAATAATCATCTGTAGTAAGTTGTTACAAATATATTACTATTATTATTACTATTCTCAATATATAATGGAAACATCATGCATTTTCACAACAGCCGCTGTTTATTGACAGTGTGAAATCACACTAGTGTGTATGGAACAATGGCCGTAGGGTTTACACACTGGACACACTATGGTCGTTGTTCTCTGCGTCCGCACAAAATAACTGACAAGTCTATTTTGTGCGGCTGCTATTCAGTGAATAGTGGCTGTACAAGATAGCCTGTTCACACAATTTAAAGTACGGCTTTCGGCCGTACTTTACATTGTGCTCTATGGCTAATTGGAGTGCGGGAACATCAAAATTTGCCAACATTTCAATTAAAATGAAGTGATGTTCACCCATCCAATACTGCAGTATCAGCCGGGTGAACATCTGAGACACCGGCCATTGTTTGACACGTTAAACACCAGCTGTGTCAAACATTGGCCAATGTTCATACAGCGTCTGAACATGGCATACTGTAGTACAGTAGAGGCCTCATGACGCTTTATGTATTGGGGCCCTATGGCTCCATACTATAATCCTGCTAACGGTTAATGTGCTGCTGTATGCTATCTCCATACAGCATCGTATAGGATTCCATCATAGTAAAGTGTCTGAATATTTAATGTGGACTCCTACAGAATAAAACAACCATATGAACTTAGAAGCATCTAAAGCTACAGCCTATAGAAGTCTATAGCTGCTATATTATAGCAATAAGGAAAGTGATTAATTAAAGGGATTATCCAGGATTTAAAGGGAACCTGTCACCAAGACAATGCTATCTTATCTATGGCCACCATGTTTTAGAGCAAGAAGAGCTGAGCAGATTGATATATATCTTTGTGGGACAAGATTAAGCATAACTTGCAACATGTCCATTGAAATCCCTGCTTATTCTGTGGTAAGGAGTCCAGTGGGCGGTGTCATTCAATGTACTGGACTCCTTAGCATGGAAACTTCAGAGATTTCAAACAATAAATTACAAGTTATACTAAATCTTCTTCCATAAAGATATATATCAATCAGCTCAGCTCCTTCTGCTCTATAATATGATGCTTATAGCTTAGATAGTATTTGCAGGGCGACAGGTTCCCTTAAAGAAAAATAAATAGCTGCATTTCCCCCCCCCCCCCCCCCCCCCCAAAAAAAAAAAAGCCAAACATGTCCTCGGGTTGTTGTATCGTATTGCAACTTAGCTCCATTCACTTGAGCTGCAATACCACAAACAAACTGAGGACAAGAGTGTTGTTGTTTCCGGAAGAAAACAACTAAGCTTTTTCTAATCCTGGATATATATCCCCCTTTAAGGCTGAGTTCACACATAACAGTTGCATTGTCGGTCAATGGGTAGCTGCATTTACATGATGTGCTATTAGGTCAGTATGTTTTTAAAATTAACATCAGCTACGAGAAGTTTGTTATTGGTGCAGAAAAACTCCCATTTTTACTGCAAAACCACACAGCAATTCTCTTGTTGCAATTTAGATAATGTTTAGTCCAATGTAGAAAATGAAGTGCAGTCGTGGAGAGATATAGAGCTACAATAAGAAATGTCCTTATGGTTCTATTACATAACTATTATATTAAAGGAGAAGTCCGGCCAAAACTATTTTTTAATATGTTATTACTTACAGAAAGTTAGATAAATTTCTAATGTACATTAATTATGGGAAATGCACATATAGGGCTATTTCCCTTAATTTAGTAGATCAGGGAGACTTCAGATTCTCGAAAAAAAGATGACGTCACGAAACGGGGGTGTAATTACAATGGATCTCTAGCAGGGGCGCACTATATATAGAAGTCAATGAGTACCATTGACTTCTATATATAGTGCGCCCCTGCTGGACACTCCATTGTAATTACAATGGATGTGTATGTAAATGTAATACAGTATACAGTGTTTTTGATTGAATGCATTTATGGAATACTTTGGGGAGCAAGTGTCCTTGCTCCCCAAAGTAATTTATAAATGTAATCAATCAGTACATAACAGTAAGCCCGCCGAACCGCCGCCTGCCGCCCCCCCTCCCGCCGCTACCGAACTCCCGCTGCTCTGGACTAGACTGAACTACTACTCTCATGGTGATGGGAGAGTAGAAGCTGGGTTATATTGCCGCCGCCGCTGATGCTGCTGCTGATGGCCGCAGGGGGAGCCACTCATCAGTGTGCAGCTATCATCCCCCTCCGCTCCCCCCTCTTCCTCCGGCCAAACTTTACACTATGTGATGGCTGACTTCCGCCCGGCTAACGCTCTCCGATCACACATGCCGGCCGGGGACACCAGGAATCACCGGGAGACGGTATGTGTGATCGGAAATTGGTGGCCGGGCTGGGAGTCAGCCATCACATAGTGTAAAGTTTGGCCGGAGGAGGAGGGGGGAGCGGAGGGGGATGATAGCTGCACAGTGATGAGCGGCTCCCCCTGCGCCCATCAGCAGCAGCATCAGCGGCGGCGGCGGTGATATAACCCAGCTACTACTCTGCCATCACCATGAGAGTAGTAGCTGAGTGTAGTACAGAGCGGCGGGCGTTCGGTAGCGGCAGGCAGGCGGCAGTTCGGCGGGCTTACTGTTATGTACTGATTGATTACATTTATGGAATACTTTGGGGAGCAAATACTTTTTGCTCCCCAAAGTATTCCATAAATCTATTCAATCAAAAACACTGTATACTGTATTACATTTATATACACATCCATTGTAATTACAATGGAGTGTCCAGCAGGGGCGCACTATATATAGAAGTCAATGGTACTCATTGACTTCTATATATAGTGCGTCTCTGCTGGACACTCAATTGTAATTACACCCCCTGTTCATGACGTCATCTTTTTTTTAGAGAGTCTGAAGTCTTCCTAATCTACTAAGTTAAGGGAAATAGCCCTATATGTGCATTTCCCATAATTAATGTACATTAGACATTTGTCTAACTTTCCGTAAGTAATAACATAATAAAAAATAGTTTGGGCTGGAGTTGTCCTTTAAAGAGATTGTCCAGGAAAAAAAAGATCACTTTTTACCTAACCACAGGATAGGCCCAGGGGGTCCGACCTGTGGACCCCTTGCCAATCTCCAAATCGGGCCCTCAGCTTTTCTATTATGAATAGAGCCGTGGGTAGGACACATGCCCAATAGCTCTATTCATGCCAATGGAACCGACGGAAAGAGCTTAGAACATTGCTCTTCCTTCATACTTGGCTCTTTCCGTCACTCCATAGGAATGAATAGAGCTGTGGGTCGTGTGCCGTACCCACAGCTCTATTTATAATACAGAAGCCAATGGCCCAATATGGGGATTGGCGGGGGGTTCAGAGGTCGGACCCCTGCGATCTCCTACTTTTTCCCTATCCACAGGAGTGATTTTCTTCCGGGACAACCTTTTTAATGTGACATTAATTGGCTGGATAATGGATTTGGTGAACTAGAGTTGCAGAAATCACAGGCTGACTAGTACACGGTGATGGTTGTATGGTCTGTGGTTACAAAAGTTATTATTTTATATAAAAAGAGATGCTTTGGCATACCTGAAAGAGCCATTGCTAAGTGGAATTCTTCTCTGAGTATACTAAGAACTTCTTCCACTCCATGTTGACCCTTGTGTTAATAAAGAAAACATTAGTAAATATCATTATTATTATTATTATTATTATTATTATTATTATTAATATCTATGCCCTACTAAATATGCTACACATCTACTGTACCTGATAGGCCAAACCCCATAATACAGGTCTTCCAATAAAAACTGCTTTGGCACCCAATGCTAGAGCCTTCAGGACATCTGTTCCTTTCCTTATGCCACCATCAAGATATACTTCAACTTTCCCCTCCACTGCTTTCACAATGTCTTCAAGCACATCAATCTGCACGGAAAAACATTGGGTAAGTAGAAAACTTTTCTTTGCTTCTCCACCCTTGACTCCAATTTGTTTTACTTAATTGTTTTCATTTCTTTATACACTTTATTGTGCTAAGAGATTACGTTCAAGATCTACTCGTTTTTTTTTTTTTTTATCTATACCATACACATTTACTGTCACTAATCCAATGGTGCCATCTGTTTTGCCTCATTGTTAGGGTATATACACATTTAGCTATTCATTAAATATTTTAACATACTTCTTTTATTCAAACACCTCCAGTATATTTTATACTTATATACCTATATATCTACATTTTATTATTTCATAGCTATATACACCAAGCAACTGAGTACCATCCTACATCTTTTACTATTGTTTTCAACTTTTGAGGTATGACGGGTGCACACCAGCATAGAGTCTCAGCTACCTGGCCTAACCACAGGTTGATACAATACATTTATACTTTGTTATACCTTACGGAATACGCGCAGAGACTTCACAGCCTCCACTTGCATTTCCAAATGTCCCATAGACTCATATTATTCATGATATTCACCAGCGAATTCTGCCGTCCGCCCCAAAGAATTGACAATTGAATTCACCGACAAATGTTATTGCGTCTATGGGACGTGTGGCGGAATCCACTTGAAGTCTCTATGTGTATTCCATAGTGTGCCCATACCCTAATATCTAGGTCATGGGATCATTAGCTCACAGAAAATCATAGGACGACATTTATGTTTTGTTGCGTTTGGCTTAAAAATGTCCCTGCAGTGCCGGCGATTTATGTAGAGGCGCAATGCCCCTGCATAAATCTTGTGTGCACATGGAAGGAAACCTTCACCAGCTCAGAGCTGGCACAGGTTTCCTTATCATTTATTTTCCAAGAGAAAAATTATGAAATTTTTGGACCTAGAGTCCACGCTCCCCATTCTGCTCCCTCCTCGTCCCACTGGCACAATGGGCATAAAATGGCTAGATGTGAAAATTTATTTGCAAAACAGGAGTTTGCAAACAAATTTATTCGCATCTGGCCCTTTTACAACAACAAAAAATTTCCTTTGATAAATCTCCCCCATAATTTTTAATGTGTCAGAGAAAGTGGTCTGTCCTAGGTCAGCTGACCTTCTGAGAACTACAGGTGAACTCAAATGTTTTCTGACAACTTTCAGACTTCTCCCTTTACCACTCTGTCTTTTGCTTTCTGGACAATTCCTTTAATGGAACCGAGCTGCAATACCACACAAAATATGGTAGTGCTGTTTCTGGAAGAAAGCAGCTATCCTTTTCTTTATCTTGGATATCCCCTATCCTTTACAAAAAGCTTTTGACGTGTCATAGAGACATGTTGAAAGTTTTGATTGGTCCAGGTCTGAGTGTTCAGATCCATACCCATTGGAAAAAAAAGCGAGTAGAGGATGCACTGCAGCTCTAAGTTAGAAAAAAAAAAGAGTTGGGCTCCATCAAGCTTCTGTCAGGAATGTGCACTGAGCCTGGTGTGAACAGGGCCTGTTTTGCCTTTTGTCTGACACACCTGCTTTCCTTTCAGCCTCTTGGCAGTGCTAGTGTTACACTGCTCACTACTGGCCTTGATTGTTGCAGTTGAGCAGTGTTCTTTGACTGACAGATTAATCTGCTTGTCTGAAGCTTGGGAGATCAGAGCACCGGTCTGCATAAAGCAAAGCTGAGGCAGTCTCTCAGTGCTGGCTATTTAGGTTAATACACTGGTCCCAGCTCCCTCTTGTCTATTCCTGCTATTCCCGTCCTAATGCCCTCTCCTTGCTCGACTGTGTTACTTGACCTCTGGCTTTTGACTATCCGATTGTTACTTGTTTTGTACTGCGCTGCCCGTTTGGTCTTGACCCTGCCTGTTTGACTATCCTATATTGTGTTTGTCCGTCTATCTTGTTCTGTGTTTCATGTACTCGGTATAGGGAACGTCTATGTGGTTGTCCGCGGCCGCCTAGGGCCGATTGAGGCAAGCAGGTAGGGACAGAGGGTGGGTTCAGACCTAGGGCCCAATCTCGTGTCTTGTCCCTACCTGTCCCGTCCTGACAGTTTCATTTTAAAGGGAACCAATCACGCCGAAATTGCCCCCATTGATAAGGAAGCGTGCTGGTACATCAGCCAGCACGCTTCCCAAACATCCCCCTGTCCCCTCCGTCCCCTCTTTTGTTAGCCCATAATCTTACTTTTGTGATGTCCCGCGCCGTATGCTAATCAGCCCCAAGTAGTCAAGGTGGGCTGAACTAGTCAAGGTGGGCTGTACTAGTCACGGCCTGGGCGCTGTAATCACGCCCAGAGGGGCGTGATTCAAAGACCTTCGCTCCTCCGACGTCATCTCTGGCCCGCGCTCACGTGGGCGGCGCGCCGCGTCTTTCACATGCCGCGCATGCGCAGTACGGCGAGAGAAGACGCTGACGTACTGTGCGTGCGCGGCGTGCGGAAGACGTCGGCGGCGCTTGCGTTCCAACGCCGACGTCTTCCGCACGCCGCGCACGCGCAGTACGTCAGCGTCTTCTCCCGCCGTACTGCGCATGCGAAAGACGCGGCGCGCCGACGACGTGAGCGCGGGCCAGAGATGACGTCGGCGGAGCGAAGGTCTTTGAATCACGCCCCTCTGGGCGTGATTACAGCGCCCAGGACCGTGACTAGTACAGCCCACCTTGACTAGTTCAGCCCACCTTGACTACTTGGGGCTGATTAGCATACGGCGCGGGACATCACAAAAGTAAGATTACGGGCTAACAAAAGAGGGGACGGAGGGGACAGGGGGATGTTTGGGAAGCGTGCTGGCTGATGTACCAGCACGCTTCCTTATCAATGGGGGCAATTTCGGCGTGATTGGTTCCCTTTAAGTCTGACTCTTTTTTCTGACTCTTGCTATCCTGATCACTATGGGTGTGCACACTCGGACAGATTATAACTTTTAACATGTCTCTATGACATTTCAAAAAGGTTTTTGTATTGACAATTACACTTTAGTGTTTGGTTATAACAGGCGGGAGAACTGAACCGCTGTAGAACTGCATGTTACCTCTGTGATTTGAGCTGCTTCCCATGTACCATCTACACTCCTTGATATACTTTATACAATACATTTACCACATACTTACTGTGGCTGGAACACCATCCAATTGACGTGCGCCATGATTAGACACAAGGATGCCGCTTACCCCACGCTTAACAGCTTCTCTGGCATCATCCGCTTAAAAAAAACAGTGGGGGACAGATTAGGAGTGCTGTCTCTTTAAACGGGTTATCCAGGTTTTTAAGAAAAAAAACACAACCGCTTTCTTGCAGACTCAGTGCCACACGTCTTCAGGATGTATATGGTATTACAAATTAGCTCCATTCATTTAAAAAAAACTGAGCTTCACAACCCCCACTCAAAGCGAGCACAAGAGTGCTGCTGTTTCTGAAAGAAAGTGGTGATGTTTTTCTAAATCTGGAAAACTTTTTAAATAGCAGGGAGAACACAAACACACAAAAAAAACTCACTTTGACCCTGCTACCACTGGAATAAAAGTATTTTTTTCTTCAAATAACACCCCCCTACATCATAGATCACCCCCTATCTAGTTCCCCTACATAGTAGATGGTCAACTCTGTGTAGTCCCCCAAAGTAGATGACCCCCTGTATAGTCCCTCTATAGTAGATAGCCCCCTGTGTAGTCCCTCTATAGTAGATGGCCCCTATTTAGTCCCCCTATAGTAGATGGCCACCTATGTAGTACCCCTATAGTAGATGCCCCCCTGTGTAGTCCCCCTATAGTAGATGGCCCCCTGTGTAATCCCCCTATAGTAGATGGCCTCCTGTGTAGTCCCCCTATAGTAGATGGCCGCCTGTGCAGTCCCCCTATAGTAGATGGCCCCCTGTGTAGTCCCTCTATAGTAGATGGCCCCCTGGGTAATCCCCCTATAGTAGATGACCGCCTGTGTAGTCCCTCTATAGTCCCTGTGTAGCTCCCTTACCTCTTGACAAGAGGTTTAAAAAAGAAACTGGCTTACCTTACATTATACCTTTAATTTTTTTTCAACCCGTGGGAGTTCCCGGTCATGCATTTCCACTGATGACAGTTTATCACAAGCCTAGCCATTGTACAGGTTAGCGCACTTGTAAAATTGATTAGTTCCCTAGATTCTTCCCTGAACTTGAATGCATTAATAATAAATATAATGCATTATTATAATATTATATACAATATAATATTATAATAATATATATCAGGGGTACTCAACAACTTTTAGTGAAGGTCCACTTACCGGGGTCTATTGTCAGGTGAAGGTCCGAGCTGAACATCAGTAGGAAACGTGTTTTGTTACTTTGTCACAAACGTTCAACTATTTATATACAGAATTGCTGCTTATTAGCGGGAAAATTGGCATTTTTTTCTCTCTCACCAGGCCTTTGATATTAGGTACAAAGGGGGTGACTGCCCTGATAGTATATAGCCCCCCCTGTTGCTCCCACAGTAGTGTATAGCCCCCCCCTGTGCGCTCTCCTTCAGTAGTATATAGCCCCCTGTTGCTCCCCCAGTAGTATATAGCCCCCCTGTGCGCTCCCCCCAGTAGTATATAGCCTCCCCGTGCGCTCTCCCCCTGTAGAATATAGCCCCCTGTGAGCTCCCCTCAGTAGTATATAGCCCCCCTGTGCGCTCTCCCCCTGTAGTATATAGCCCCCTGTGCGCTGTCCCCCAGTAGTATATAGCCCCCTGTGAGTTCCCCCCAGTAGTATATAGCCCCCCTGTGCTCTCCCCCTGTAGTATATAGCCCCCTGTGAGCTCCCCCCAGTAGTATATAGCCCCCGTGAGCTCCCCCCAGTAGTATATAGCCCCCGTGAGCTCCCCCCAAGTAGTATATAGCCCCCCTGTGAGCTTCCCCCTGTAGTATATAGCCCCCTGTGAGCTCCCCCTGTAGTATATAGCCCCCCATGCGCTGTCCCCCTGTAGTATATAGCCCCCTGTGAGCTCCCCCCAGTAGTATATAGCCCCCCTTGTGCTTTCCCCCTGTAGTATATAGCCCCCTGTGCGCTCCCCCCAGTAGTATATAGCCCCCTGTGAGGTCCCCCCTGTAGTATATAGTCCACCTGTGCGCTCTCCCCTTGTAGATGCCCCCCAGACAGAAAAAAAAATAACAAAAACAACTCACCTAGCACCTCGTTCCCCGCTGCGGCTGTCTTCTTCTCTTCCCGTCGGTCCGGCCCCCGGCTGATACGCGCTCTGTAGGGATGTCCCGGGGATTCCCCAGCAGAGCGCGCATCAGTGACCTCAGCGTACGCCGCCGGCCTGCACTTCCGGGAAGGACAGGCCGGCAGCGTACACTGAGGTCTGTAGTGCGCGCTCTGCTAGGGAATCCCCGGGACATCCCTACAGAGCGCGTATCAGCCGGGGGCCGGACCGACAGCTGGCCTCCGCGGTCTGGGTTCGGACCGCGGTCCGCCAGTTGAGGACCCCTGATATATATAATTATATTATAATATAATAATAATCAATGTAACACAATATAACCTTTTACTGACCTGTTAAAATCCCTTTGGCTACAATAGGCAGAGAGGTTAATCCTTTAAGCCACTCAATGTCTTCCCACTTGATAGAAGCATCTATAGCTTGAGATACATACACCGCCAAACCACTGTTGTCTCCATAGCCTTCTTTTGATGAAAATGCTAAGTCTTCAGTCTCAAAATTTTTCATCCTTCAGATATCAATTTTTTTTTAACAGACAGAATAACGGGTTACATGTAGATGTAAAGGAAATATTAGTAGAAATTAGTAGATAAGCGGATACTACATCTCAGAAGAAAACGACAGCTGAGCGGGATGGGTAAGTATACACATCTGTTATGTTCCCTGCAGCCCCAGCAGCATCTTTACTTATGACTTACGTCCAGACAACCTCCTTTAACACTATTGAGTTAGTAGGGTTGAGCTGCAATTTCAATTGTAAACAGGTGTGGCACTGTATTTTCTAATCTGGTACAATTAAAGGAGAAGTCCGCCATAATTTATAGAAAAGGCAGGGGCAGAGAGGAACATAATAACCACAACTCACCTGTCCCTGTGCCTGTCCAGCACCGGTGGGGGTCTGGGAGAAGTAAGTTGTTCCGCCCCTGCTGTGCAATCCCCCTATAGTAGATGGCCTCCTGTGTAGTCCTCTTATAGTAGATGACCCCCTATGTAATTCCCCTATAGTATATGGCCTCCTGTGTAATCCCCCTATAGTGGATGGTCTCCTGTATAGTCCCCTTACAGTAGATGGCCTTTTTTTTTTTTTTAAATCACCAGACTTTCCACTTTAAGATCAAATGTTGTAATACCTGAGATGAGGAGGTAGCTGGAACTTATTCCGCACATCGTCAAGTCTTCTCCCCAGATAAGGAGTATCCACTGTTAGGAAGATTGCTTTGTACCCATGTTGTTCAGCCCTCCGCACCAGTGACTTTGTTAGGTTGCGATCTTTGTAGATGTACAGTTGCATCCAGCGTAGGCAGTCTGGTGCAGCTTCTGCTACCTCTTCAATAGAGGAGGTGGCCCATGAGCTCAACATAATTCCTGTCCCAGCTGATCTGCAGGCTAATATGTAAAAAGAGAATATTGTATAAGGCTATGTTCACACTATGTTTAACACCATCCATTTCATAGTAACGACCGATGTAAGTTTACCTCTTATAGTTGCCGTTTCTCCATCAGGATGAGCCATTCTCTGCATCGCCGTTGCTCCAGCACATATTGGCATGCTCACTTTCTGCCCTAGTATGGTTGTCGAGAGATCGGTGGCAGAAACATCTCTTAGAACACGAGGCCTCAATCTCCATCTGACATCAATAAAATGTAAATCAAACTTTAGACACCGAACACATGTTTAGGGTTTGTTTTCACATTTTTCTGAAATTAGGCAACTGTTCTCAAGGCAAGTCTGTTCTAGAAGGATCTTTCTCATGGCAGCAAGTTGTGCCAATTCTTTAATCAATGTGTTAATGACAAGAAGCAGCTCTCAGACGGAATCCAATTACTCAGCAGACATCACACTGTTGCTATGTCACACTGTTTAAGTCACATTTGTGCAGAAGAGGGGTCATCTTGTACATCACAATAGTCCTTTTTTCCCCAAATTGTGAGAAAATCAGCTATGTTAATGCTCAGTAAAATAAACACACAGCCCCTAGCAACCAATCAGATTCCATCTTATATTTTTCAAAGAGTCTGTGAGGAATGAAAGGTGAAATCTGATTGGTTGCTAGGGGCAACTGAGCCAGTTTCACTTTACACCATGTTGCCCACCCCCTCATCTGACCATATAAAAGGGCATCAAAGGGGTTGTCCTAAATTAGATAAGAGCACCACACCTGTCCCCAGTTTCCCGGTTGCTGCGAAACTGGTAGAAGTTTCGCAGGACTGGATCCAGCTTTGTTCCTACTTCAATCCTAATGAAGTGCTTTGCTTTGTTCCTACTGTAAATTCACTCATCCCTAGTCTTGATGCATATCAGTCCCATTGAAAGGGTGAAAACCAGAGAATACAAGCTAAAAAAAGATTTTGCCCATTTAAATCCATTGTGTATATCCTAATTTCAGCATTTTTTAAGTAAATGTTAAATGGGTTGTCCAATGAAAATCTTTTTCTTTCAAATCAACTGATATCAGAAAGTTATATAGATTTGTAATGTACTTCTATTAAAAAAATATAGTGATAAGGGTTCGCTGCACCTCACTAATGTATATGGAAAAACACCTACTTCGAGTGCACTACTGTCTCAGCGCTAGGAGAAGAGTAGTTGATAGAAGAAAATAGAAAAGTAGTAGGCGCTCTAGAAGAGGGTGAGATAATCTATATGAGATAATAATCTATGTAAGATAGTATGTAATGTACGTAAAAAAGGTTTTTTTTGCTGAAGAAAGGAGCGAGCAGCTCTCCTGAAACGCGTCCTAAGTTTTAAGGATAACAGAGCCTCTTATTCACACGCAAGCTTGTTTAAAAGATCCCGAATCGTAGCCATACTCTCCACGGCATCTATCCCAAACATCAGTTTGAAAGAGCGCGCGCTCATCAACACGCGGACGCCGTAACATCTCAGAAGACACCCCAGACGTGATACAGCATCGTGCCAACTCAGAGCACGGAAACCTAGACCTCAGGGAGACCAAATCCATCTATGGTCAGGTCACTACGGCAGCACCGCATCGGTCTACGAGAGCCGTCTTCAGAAGGGTGAGAGGTGGACTATTCCACCACCATTGTTCCAATCTATTTTATATGATTCTAAATAACAGCTATATTCACAAGACATCCGATAAAGACTACGGCCCGTATCACAACATAATATCATTACGGAGCCTTATCTGAGCTATTTTTATTACAACAACCTATAAAATACATAGAACTTGCAAGATAGACTGTTTCTATCATTGCACAGTGGAGATTACGACAACGCTATCTTGCCGACAAATACTAGCATACGGCACAAGGATTCGGGATCACTTGTTTATGTGGATTGACTGCGCTGGGCCCGGCGCAGCCGAATTCCACTGGGCTCATATTGACATTTTATATATATATATTATATTTTTATCTTTTAATTAACATTTCTCATCTATTGGTATTGAATTATTGTCTTTTAAATTTATAAATTTATAAATTTATGTCTTTTATAGAAGTGCATTTGTAGACATTGATTCACCAGTCCATGAATTTTTTGTGACATATTAAATATTTAGTATTACTCGTATATATGGTCCATACTATTACAATTTAGATTTATCCTAGTATACATCTTATATTTTGATTTTTCCAAGTATATGATCGTACATTACATACTGTCTTACATAGATTATTATCTCATATAGATTATCTCACCCTCTTCTAGAGCGCCTACTACTTTTCTATTTTCTTCTATTAAAAAAATATCAAGTCTTCCCATACTTATTAGCTACTATATGTTCTGCAGGAAATGTTGCTTTATTTTCAGTCTGACACTTTTCTATGAAACCCCATAAAAAAACCTTTCCTGCTCTGGACAGTTCCTGTCTCGGCCAGAGATGTCAGCAGAGAGCACTGTGTCAGACTGAAAATAAAACATTTCCTGCAGAACATATAGTAGCTAATAAGTATGGGAAGACTTGATATTTTTTTAATAGAAGTACATTACAAATCTATATAACTTTCTGATATCAGTTGATTTGAAAGAAAAAGATTTTCACTGGACAACCCCTTTAACATATGTACCCACAAGAATAGAAGTGGGGACTCACAAAAGATAACTAATAAAAGTTAAATGGAAAAAGCAATTGTTGAACAGTAGCTAAAGTCCAACCATAGGAGACACAGTAGAGAGCTGCTAGTAAGAGCAGCTCTCACATTCATGGACTCTGCCCATCAATATATTGCATTGTCAGCTGATCAACTGAACGGCAGGCATGGTACACTCGGTGCTACAGGAAAAATGGATTCCCTTCTCAGAGCTAGACCGCCATCATCTTCTGACTAGGGTAGCTGTTTTAGAGAACAGTTTGTCCCAATGACAAAGTACGGCGGATTAAACAGTTTGTCCCAAGTCCAGCGGATTATAAAGACCTGCAGTCGGGGATAGGGGGGAAATTGATTACAAGTAGTAATTTACCTTTCCCCGTGCCCACATTGAGCGTCGGGGCCGGCTGCGGGACCCCTGCCAGGCTCCTGGACCTTTGGAGCTCACATGTCGCGACCCGACTGATTGACTGGCCGCTCAGCCAGTCAGTGACCGGGGCGGGATGCCGCTCCAGTCACTGACTGGCTGAGAGGCCAGTCTATCATCCGGGACAGGCCTTTTTCCTCCCGAGTCGTGACGTCATCACATGAAATGCCTTCGGGCAGGGGTCCTATGGCCTGCGCCTGCTGCTCACCGCGGGCACGGGAGGAGGTATGTTAGTACTTGTAGTTAATTTCCCCCCTGCCCCGGCTGCAGGATTTTATAATCTGCCGGACTTCTCCTTTAAATGCTGAATCAAATGGATCCATAACAGAATACAAAATGGCAGTGACTCATGTAATTTGCCTTATGAGTTTCTCTTCCTAGATCACATAGATAATTTAAAAAGTAATCTTCTTCTTCTTTACAACGTGCTTACAGCAAAAATAGGAGCTAATTTCTTTCAACTTCAGGTTTTACATGCACATAAAATAGAAAGGGCCATTTTAGTATGACTTTTATAATACTATCCCCACAGTCACTACAGGCAAAAGCTGCTCTGCAATGCCTAAATAATAGCAGTAGAATTGCATAATAAGCAGTAACCCTCCATAGAGCCTGACTTGATAAAAGTCATGCCTTCTCATAAAGCAGACAACATCAACACAGATTGGTCCTGTCAGACAAGTCATAGAACCCTTTAAGTGTTGTATATTGATGGCCACCAAGGAACATTTTAACAATTCAGAATTATATGTTATATCTGCAATTTTTGACGTTTTTTATAAGACTTAAAGAGGATGTACCACCTGACACAGGGATAGAACGGGGAAGGCGGTGCTGCGGTCGGTTTTTTGAACCGCAACCGGGTTCCCCTGTACGGCGCTGTTCTTTCCACGGTTACCGGCCGGTGCTCAAGCGCTGGAGGTAGGCCGGCCCGCCCTCAGTGCAAGGGAATTCCCTCCCCTCTATGACGCGGCTCCTTTAATTCTAACAGAGCCACGTCATAGAGGGGAGGGAATTCCCTCCCACTGGGGGCGGGCCGGCCTACCTCCAGTGCTTGAGCACAGTCCGGTAACCGTGGAAAGAATGGCACCGTACAGGGGAACTGGGCTGCGGTTCAAAAAATGGACCGCGGCACCGGCTTCCCCGTGACCCCGTGACGGCGCCGTTCTATCCCCGTGTCAGGTTAAAGAGGACCTACCTGGTGGTACATCCTCTTTAAAGTGCTCATCGCCTAAATTCTATTTGTTTAATAATAAATATATTTTGTTTGATTATATTCTTTATACAACTTTTGCTGTGATCTACATTATATCTGTGTATAGATCGAAATGTCTACTCATGACTATTTGTCAGAAGCTTCACCCCTTCCCTGTTTTCCTAAAAAATATAATTCAACTACTTCTTTTATAGCTCAACAGCTGATTTGTCATGTGACTTTACATTTACTGCTAAGCAACATGATTGGACAAAGCCATCTACAATCATCCTTAGGGGGTATTCACGTCACATTTCTGCCCCTCTGTCAGGCTCTACATTGGCTAAATCAACCACTGGATGAGTCCGAATCTGGATCGTTGGGTTCGTCCATTGACTTTAATTGGCCAAACAGAGTCTAATTGTGAATCCGTTTGGTCAATTTTCCAAACTTTTGCTCTTTCACTGCAGGACAATGTAGACAACATTTTTAGTCCCACACAGAACAATTGTCCCAATAAAGTCTCAGTTCAGCCAAATAAAGTCAATCGGCACTCTGTAGAACTTGACAAAAGAACAGATATGAGGCATGTCTGCACAGTAGCCCCATAGAGAATGGATAGAGTGTAGGTTTTGGTGGTCGCACAGGTGCCAAGTGCTTTTTTCATTACGAGGTGGTTGCGTCCTAATTCTTGAGAATGGTGGTACCCTCGGACCCTCAGCAATCAGCTTGTTATCCCCTGTCCTATGGATAGGGGATAACAAGCTGAGACGGGAATACATATTCTCATGAATGAAAATACGCCATATCATATAAAATTGCAACTAACATAGTCATATGAACTTTTTCAGCTTTTTTATTGAAGCTAACATAAAAAGACATAGAAGCTTTGCCTGGGGCCACCATCAAGCTCACAGCTTTCATGTTTTAACTGGTATATAACTGGTTCCTGCTAAGAGCATCTACTCAACTACTCCATATTCTTAGTCGTACAGTTATAATATTCTCTATTAAACAAAAAAAAAATCTACAATTTTACATTGCCTCAGACATAAAAGTGGGGTATGACACTTTGAGGTGTTGTAGGACTGTACCCTATATAGTTCTAGGAGACCTTAGAATGGCATACATACTTTTTTCAGAACCAAGTTTTAGCCAAAATGAAATTACCAAAAAGAATTGATGGCGGAATCATTCAATTTGGCTTTGGCCCCATTCAATGTAAATTCGCTCCCAAGAACACATAGTAAGATATATCAGATAAACATTGGGGAGCATGCTCCCCTATTAGGGATATTTTCACTTGTGGTTTCTTTATGATATAAAGGCTATGAATTTTTGGGGTAAAAATACTCAAGTGCCATCAAGTGCATAAACACCTAAAAAGAATATGATAAGGAACACTGCCGCCAAAGTTACCACTGGATACGGTCGAAGCATCATACAGTACATTACTCTACATAGAAAAGGTCTAAAGTGAAGAGTATTGTAAATCTATACACATTATACAGTACCTCACCTTGAAAATGCTGCTACATTGTCGGCTAGGGTTTGCTGATCGTCCGCCCCTGATCGATAATAATCAAATACGGATTTTTTCAGAGAACACTTTGCATGTTGCTCAAAATCATCCACAGTAATGAGTTTTGCCGACATTTTTAGTCAGTGTCCACAATATCACTGAGCCCTCGCTATGGCTTCCTTGGCCTTTTCTGTATGGGGGGAAAGATAATAAATAACTATTACGGTGTCATGTTTACATGACCTGAGGTCGTCCTCCCTGTAAATGGATAAGCTCCAGTTTGCATGTACGCTGCTTTTAGTATGGACTTTCTCCTACATGCAGAATTGGGACCTTTATCACTGGCAGATTGTGTTCTGGCTTTTTCAGCTTACGCAGTTTTACACAATTTGCCAGTGTTAAAGAATGGGAAGAAATATGAGTCCCAGCTTCTTCTGACTAAATTTAAAAAAAGATTACGCTTACCTCCTACAGTAAGTGGGCTTTCTGACATGATTAATTTTTTTAATAAGATCTTTATTTTTATTATTAAAGGGTGACTATAATCTTAAGGAGGTGGCAGGATACGCTGTCAAAAAACCAGCCGCTGCGCTCCCGATACAGATGCAATGCAATGCAATTGCAATGACTGCACTGCTGGATGAAATCTGGATCCGGCGCGTGCCTGAATTGGGAGCGCAGCGGCAGGTTTTTTGACAGCGTATCCTGCCGCCTGCAAAATATTATAGTTACCCTTTTTTATTTTATTACATTTTTGTTTTTTTTTCCATACTGTACCTTCTTGCAGGACTTAGTTTCATTCGTGCAGGCTGCCATAACAATGTGTATATAATTAACCTTGAGCATTACTTTCTGCAGAGCTTTCACATTTCATAGGCTTTATTGATGCTTTATTACTTTGTGCCTATATACTGTCCTCTGTAGTCCATTAAGACATCACATGACCACCACTTATAGCCACCCACTTGAGGAGGGGGGGGTATTGCTAGCACTGCACGCAGAAAGATAGCAATATGTAATTGTTGCATGACAAGGGCTTGTGCAGCCCTGCAGTTTTTGAAGCAGACATTGGTGGCAGCAGAGAGGCTGTATTGCAGTGCCACCTAGACCACTACATGTGGATTTGCTTTAAATCTCAGTTTTGGCTCATGCATGTTGAAGACTTATAGGCATACACTCACCGTCCATTTTATTAGGTACACCATGCTAGTAACGGGTTGGACCCCCTTTTGCCTTCAGAACTGCCTCAATTCTTCGTGGCATAGATTCAACAAGGTGCTGGAAGCATTCCTCAGAGATTTTGGTCCATATTGACATGGTGGCATCACACAGTTGCCGCAGATTTGTCGGCTGCACATCCATGATGTGAATCTCCCGTTTCACCACATCCCAAAGATGCTCTATTGGATTGAGATCTGGTGACTGTGGAGGCCATTGGAGTACAGTGAACTCATTGTCATGTTCAAGAAACCAGTCTGAGATGATTCTAGCTTTATGACATGGCGCATTATCCTGCTGAAAGTAGCCATCAGATGTTGGGTACATTGTGTTCATAAAGGGATGGACATGGTCAGCAACAATACTCAGATAGGCTGTGGCGTTGCAATGATGCTCAATTGGTACCAAGGGGCCCAAAGAGTGCCAAGAAAATATTCCCCACACCATGACACCACCACCACCAGCCTGAACCGTTGATACAAGGCAGGATGGATCCATGCTTTCATGTTGTTGACGCCAAATTCTGACCCTACCATCCGAATGTCGCAGCAGAAATCGAGACTCATCAGACCAGGCAACGTTTTTCCAATCTTCTACTGTCCAATTTCGATGAGCTTGTGCAAATTGTAGCCTCAGTTTCCTGTTCTTAGCTGAAAGGAGTGGCACCCGGTGTGGTCTTCTGCTGCTGTAGCCCATCTGCCTCAAAGTTGGCCGTACTGTGCGTTCAGAGATGCTCTTCTGCCTACCTTGGTTGTAAGGGTTGGCTGTTTGAGTCACTATTGCCTTTCTATCAGCTCGAACCAGTGTGCCCATTCTCCTCTGACCTCTGGCATCAACAAGGCATTTCCGCCCACAGAACTGCCGCTCACTGGATGGTTTTTCTTTTTCGGACCATTCTCTGTAAACCCTAGAGATGGTTGTGCGTGAAAATCCCAGTAGATCAGCAGTTTCTGAAATACTCAGACCAGCCCTTCTGGCACTAACAACCATGCCACGTTCAAAGACACTCAAATCACCTTTCTTCCCCATACTGATGCTCGGTTTGAACTGCAGGAGATTGTCTTGACCATGTCTACATGCCTAAATGCACTGAGTTGCCGCCATGTGATTGGCTGATTAGAAATTAAGTGGTAACGTGCAGTTGGACAGGTGTACCTAATAAAGTGGCCGGTGAGTGTATATTTGTACATATGGAATGGTATACAACCAAAGCAAAACAACACATTAAATAAAAATATAAGATAAAATATAAATATAAGATGTAACAGACAGCAGAAAAAAAAAAACACATATAATACAGAGCCTGGTTACAAAAGAAAGGAAAACAAGTGGTTGTGGATCCTCCAAACTTCATGACTAATGTAGTCAGGACAAATAGGCTAGGTATAAATAATCCAAAGTTAGGAGACAAACAGACAAGTAAATAAATAAATATCATAGTGTCTCTAACCAAGCCACATGGAACACACTGTTATAATGCCAAAGTGCACACCAGAGATAGAGAGAAAAGGGTACTTAGGATAGCCCTGAGCAAATGATATGCATAAACCTAAACCATAAGTTAGGGACCTGAAAGCATAAGAAACAATATGTCTAAGGATAGAGATTAGAGATGAGCGAACCGGGTTCGGGTTCAAGTCGATCCGAACCCGAACGTTCGGTATTTGATTAGCTGGGGCTGCTGAAGTTGGATAAAGCTCTAAGGTTGTCTGGAAAACATGGATACAGCCAATGACTATATCCATGTTTTCTACATAGTCCTAGGGCTTTATCCAAGTTCAGCAGCCACCGCTAATCAAATGCTGAAAGTTCGGGTTCGGATGGACTCGAGCATGCTCCAGGTTCACTCATCTCTAATAGAGATGGAGGAACCCCAGCCATATGTACAGCAAGTGCCCTATTTGACAAACCTTGGCTCTATTGGACCAAATTCCCCTTTTCTTTTTGTACTTTTTTCCCCCCTTTTTATTTTCATTCTCTCTCATTCTCTTTTCACATCCTCTTCTGTAACTAACTTCATGGTCGTTCTTTTTCAAGACATGAAATGCTGGTTCTGGCCATTGCCATTAATTGATGGCTAGCCTTGTGATATGTTGTCACTTATTTCGGGGTCAGGTGATGTCACGACATTTTAATGACCTTTCTTCCTCCTCAGCTCACCATGGGACTGCTGCTTTTATTCTGATTTTGACCACATGTTGATATTTTCTCATTATACATCCCGATGTTCCGATCCAAAATGAGCATGCTCTTGTATATCTGAGATGCTGGGGATATTTCTACTTTTGTCCACATATCTATTTTATTTTTCTCTTCTTTCTTAATAAAAAAAAAATGTAGATACAGTATAATGCTATGTTCACATTACGTAAGAGACCGGCCGTACCGGCCGGCAACAACGGCCGTACTTTTACGCTGTGTGAACAAAGCCTAATAGGTTAGCGATATACAAGTAAAACATTATAGTATTAACTAACAGACAGAACACACAGCTAACCTCTAAGCTTAGGTTTCCGTTTTTTCCCAAGTACGATAGCTCCATCTGATGGATAAACTGTAAATCTACAGTACTCCCGTGTTAGTTTACATTAGGATCAATAGAGCTGAACAATGTTACAACCCTCAACATTAATCACACTAGACTCACTTTCCACTGAAAAAACTAATGCTTAAGAGTAAATCTTGAGAACACTTCCATTTACAGTAAACTACGTTTTTCCCTTCATAGTCTCTGCTGGGAAATTAAAGGATAGGGTTATATAGTCTCTTCCTAAAATATATAGCATTCAGCTGGAAAAACAGAAGGAAGTTAATCAACCCTGTAAAAGAAACTCCAGCATGTGACAAAAAAAGTCCCTGAACATAGTCCCTCCCCACCCCCACCAAAAACAAAGAAACTACACAGAAAAACAGCAATAAATACCAAGGAATCACAACTCAATTGTTACTATTCACAGTCACTTCTTCTTTCCTATAGCGGAAAATGTTAGAAGTCCGCCACTATTAGGGTCCTATTAGTGATTTTACGTTTTCTCTGATTACCGATAAACGATTGCAAACGTTTCACTATAATACAATGAGCGATAGTCATTAGTTACGATTGTAATTATGAATCTTTGTATATGCTAGTAAACGAATGATCGTAATTAGAGATGAGCGAACTTCAAGCATGCTCAAGTCCATCCGAACCCGATCGTTCGGCATGTGATTAGCGGTGGCTGCTGACGTTGGATAAAGCCCTAAGACTATGTGGAAATCATGGATATAATCATTGGCTGTATCCATGTTATCCAGACAACCTTAGAGCTTTATCCATGTTCAGTAGCCACCGCTAATCAAATACCGATCGTTCGGATCGACTCGAACCCAAACCCGGTTCGCTCATCTCGAATCGTAATAACGGACGTAATGCGTACATTCACCGAAAGATTTGCGAATGATTAACAATGATTTTATAGTCAGCTCAAAAGATGCGATTAACGACATACAAATTCTTTTTCATTAGTCGTTTGATCGCTTCCTGCATACATGAAAGAGTATTGCTTAAATTCCAAATTTTTCACGTTAATCTTCCTGTGTGATAGGGCTCTTAGAAAGTATGATTATATATTTTACACTAACTCGTGGAAATATATGATGAAACTGATAACCGGGCGGTCACTACCATAACACTTGTTACTAAATTACAATTTTACATATAACATCATCTAATTCATTCCAGTTATACTACCTAAGTGCTTAAAGGGTTTTTCAAGGAAAATCAAGTGATGACCCATCTGATGACCTATTGACACCGCCACTCATTAACTGTTCTCCATAGCTGCTTTAATGAACTTCAACAGCATTCTGAGCTAGAGACTGCAGTTTTGTACAGTAGGCAGCAGGGGGTGCCTTCATACTGCAGCGCTGATCCCAATACCTTCAAAATTATACCACTACACAATAAATATAATCTAGGCTTCTGGCTCTGTACATTCCTGTGATGGCTAGTCAACTATTGATGGTCTATCTTCAATGGGCTTTCCCTAGAAAACTGCTTTAGGGTGCGTTCACACCTACAGGATCCGCAGCAGATCTGCAGCAGATTTGATGGTGCAGATTTGATGCTATGTTCAGTAATTTAAATGAAATCTGCTGCGGATCCACAGCAGAAAATCAGCTGCGGATCCGGTAAGTGTGAACATACCCTTAAAGGGAATGTACCATCAGGCTTGGGCTGAAGCACTGGAGGCAGGCTGAACCACCCCCAGTGGGAGGAAACCCCCACCCCTGTATGACTCAGTGGTTCAGCCCACCTCCAGTGCTTCAACCCAGGCGTGATGGTACATTCCCTTAAAGACCACAGTCCCGTGTGCAAGTTTCTTCCAATGTATTCAGCACACAGTGTACACAAAGAAAGGAGACACATAGCACGGCAGGGCCCAGCGCTTACTCTGCTCTGTGCAAAGTCTCTGTATGGACCAAGAACATTTGGAAGAAGCTTAAACATTAAACATGGACTTGAGCACTTATGATGTAACTAGTGATGAGTAAGCAAGCATAGTGCTCAATCGGCATCCGGGTGTTTGATCGAGTTTGGCGTTCAAACAAGCACCTTGTGGTGCTTGGGTTAAGGTGGCCATACACCTTCATTACCTGACGGGATATCTCCCACAGAAACCTTTTTCATTTTTTTGTTCAAATTTTTGTATATTTCGTTTAAACATGCCTTCAAGGCAAGAAATATAAAAATATTTGAACAAAAATTTTTTACCAAGTTTACCAGGCACCCTCTTGAAAGCACCAGAGATAAAGGACTTTATACAAGTAACGGCTAGGAGATATGCAAGAAACCCTTAAGCGGCTGATAATCAACCCATGTAAAAGTGACAGCGATCAGCTAAGAAAAACGTCTGATCATAGGCTGATGGTGTATTTAAAACTTGCTTTAAAATTTATCATCATCAGCCACACATCTTCCTGTGTAAACAGGGAATAGGGGATATGATGCTGATAATGATAAAGGAAACTGAAATCATGGATATACATATATTTCCATATCACAAAGCAGTACATACTTACCAGTGCAGCTGTGATCCAGCATCCTATTCTCCAGCTTCCTCCAGGAAGGAACAACCAAGCCAAGTAATGTCTCCAGTCAAGGAAACCACTCAAGCAAGATATCCATCCACAGACAGCTGTTTCTGGGTGGTTGCCCCTCGTCAGTGTGGAGTAGGATTCTGGCTAGTGGGAGCAACACCTAGTAAAAAAATGGATGCTGGTTGACCTCTAGCCAGAATCCTACTTCACACTGATGAGGGGCAAACACCCCGAAACAGCTGTCTGTCGATGAATACCTTGCTTGGGTGGTTTCCTTGACTGAAGCCATTCCTTGGCTTGGTTGTTCCTTCCCGGAGGAAGGTCTGGCTAGCTCACTGACGTTTAGAAACACGTGACGGTGTCACGGGGGGCAATCAAATAATCCCAGCGATTTAGGGAAGCTGAAGGCCTGGGCAGAGAAATGGCAAATGGAGTTTAATATGGATAAATGTATGCACTTGGGCCGAAGAAATAATAAATACAGTTAGAAGCTAAATAATAAAACACTGGGTAAAACTACTTCTGAAACGACCTGGGGGTATTGGTGGACAGTAAACTCAACTTTAGTGATCAGTACCAGGCCGCGGCTGCCAAGGCTAATAAAATAAAAGAATGCATCAGAAGAGGCATAGATGCTAAAGATGAGAATATAGTTTTGCCTCTTTACAAATCACTGGTCAGACCACATAAGGAATACTGTGTACAGTTTTGAGCACCAGTATAGAAGAAGGACGTGACTAAACTGGAGCAGGTGCAGAGGAGGAAGCGACCAAAGTCATTAAGGGAATGGGTGGGTTACAGTACCAAGACAGGCTATCAAGCTTGGGGCTATTTAGTTTAGAAAAAAAGATGTCTTAGGGGCACTTTGGAGTTGGGAAGGAATTTTTGTCCCTGTGATGGGGCAATTGGCATCTGCCTCATAAGGGTTTTTGCCAGGGTTTACGTAGGTTTAAGTTAATGGACTGTTGTCTTTTTTTAACCTTAATAACTATGTTACTGTGTTGCTATGTTTGTTAACCCTTTAGTTCATCCCCAGGTGTTTGAGGAAAGTGTTTAGCATTAGGCCGTGGAAACTAAAATTGAATTTTTTTTCTTATAATCTGAACTTTTGGAACCTATAATAAGTACCTATAGAACAAAAGGATATACGCACCCCAAAAATGTATTCAGCAATATCTAAGTAAAGCAGTACCCCATATTTCATCATAAAATGCTTTTTGGATGCATGACATGACTTAGATGGGAGGGAGCACCATTTGCGCAGATTTTGCTGGAATGTAACCAGTAGGATGAAACCTCCAAGACATAAGTCCATTTGGGAAACTAGACCCCTCAAGGAATTCATTCAGACCGGTACTAAGCATGTTGACCCAACAGGTGTTTGAGCAAAGTTTTTAACGCTGGGCCCCAAAAATGAAAGATAACATTTTCCCCAATATTATGTAGTTTAGCTTAAAAAAAAAAAAATTTCACAAAAAACTCAGAACAGGCACATGAACATTTGTCTAGTGATTGGCGGGGATCTCATCACCAAGACCCCACTCATCAGACCCACTGCATATCAGTATGACACATCAGAATTGACAGTTGCCATTTTTCGCAGATAATAACTTTTTGGTTCTATCATTGATCTATCTGAGGGCTTAATTTTTGAGAGGCTTGCAAGGATGAGGCGCTGTCCCAAGAATATCCAACATGCGTGGAATTAATAAAATACTAATTTATTCTTAAAAAGCACAGAAATGACATGTTTCAGGAGCTCAACTCCCTTCTTCCTAATAATAGTGCAACTGTATGATGGACTATTTTTCTGAAGAAGGGATTTGAGCTGCTGAAAAAGCAGGCATCTGCCACTGATGGCAAAGGCTTTGCTTCTGTACCTGTCTCATGCCATGGGCATTACTGTATATGCATTAACAGTAACTTTCTGCTAAATGGACATACATTAACGTGCCTATGTGGGAACAGAGCGAAGAGCAGTTTGTGCCAGTCCCAAAGTGATCACATGGAGGTTTCCACGTCTGCCAGCTCCCTGCAGCCAACAATGGAACTTCAAAGCCAGTCTGGTCATGGCACTGTCCCATCAGAGACTGGCTCAGAACTTCCAGCGGAGTGGGCAGAAGGTGGAAGAACATCGTGGAGCATGGACCGTTAGGAGTAAAATAATAAACTTTATACATAAGGCAAGGGCTGCATGGACATCACTAAAATGTATGAGCAGCCCTTGCTGAACAGTTATAGGCTCAGTAAGCAAGTGTAGAGATTCAAAAAGGGCAGAGGGCAGCCGCAGTGAAAAGAGTCAGTGTGAGCTGCAGGGGTACTGGTCATGAGTGGGAGAAACAAGTGAAAGAGTGGAACCTTTGCATACATCCTAGTAAATGCAAACCTTGAGCAAACCTGCCGAAAGTTTGAGCTGACCTGACAGGTCTAATTCGACCCTCCATCTGCATGCTCCATTGTCCTAAGGGACGTCATGTACCACTGTATATTCCCTAGTACGCATGACTGTTGTGTGTACGAGGCTTTGCTGTTTTCATTCAGAAATCAAGAAAGAAAAGGTAAAGTAACTTTGTATTCTTGTCTAATCTGTCTCTGTAGCTGAAGGGAGATAAAACAGTGCAGCAAAAAAAAAAAAAAAAAAAAAAGACAAAAGATGCAATGTGTTTTATTTCAGAATAATTGGGTGTTCCATATAGAATACAAGGCTATGTTCAGGCTTCTGCGTTAAATGCATGAGATGGAAAGCATAATAGAGCCTAATGGATGTTTTCCATTATTACCTGTTTCTTAATGGACTTCATTACTAAAAATAACAATCTTACAAGTCCAGGTCTGAAGTTATTTTTCATTAAAAAAAACTAAATCACATAGTAACATACACAGTCAACTCATAATATTATGATCACCAACTACTATCTAGAGTAATCGCTATGTGCAGTACCAAATGGGTTGGAGGTGCCTCAGTAAGATCATGGTAGGTTCTCACAGGTATCTGGAGCTACGTTGACTGCAGTGTATCTCACAGCCACCTGTGAATCCACAGGTGGTCCTACAGATGGGTTCAGGTCTGCAGAATTAGGGGGTCAGGGTAGTATTTGGAAGTCTTGGTCATGCTCTTCCAACCAATTGCGTTGTCTTGATGGAAGATCCCACCTGGCCCAGAGAAGATGATCTCAAATTGGTTAAGCATGACTTTCCCATGGATGAACTAGCCCAGAGAATGGTACGAAAACATTCCCCAGACCATCACACTGACCCCCCCCCCAGGATGTGTTCTCCCAGCAATTGTTGCTTGGTGTTTGTTCTCTAACGTTTCTCACCTGACACACAAACATCCATCTATTCCAGTGCTTCTCAATTCCAGTCCTTGGGCCTCACCAACAGGTCATGTTTTGAGGATTTCCTTAGTATTTCACAGGTGATATAATTATACTCAGTGCATCAGGTATTAGCACAGGTGTTCTTTATATGTAATATCTTCAAAACATGACCTGTTGGTGAGGCCTGAGGACTGGAATTGAGAAGCACTGATTTATTCAATGAAGTAAAAAACATGACTCATCAGACATGACAACGTGAGATGAGCGAAGCTCGATTTATACTAAGCTAAATGATCGACTTTTGAATCCAGCTGCCTGCTCCGTGGAGAAAGTAGAGAAGTGTCAGGACAGGCTGGAAAACATGGATACAATGTACAAAAAATTAAAATAAAAAAATGACAGTCAGAAAATAGAAACAGATTAGCGTAAAAGAAACAACTTTTAGTATCCGACTCCAATACGTAAAAGAAAATATTTATACATGCCCTTTAAATCCTACAATATCATGTGATAGGGATTCGATGATGACAGCAGGGCCGTATTTACCACTAGGCACCCGTGTTCTGGTGCCTAGGGCAGCACCAGGGAGCAGGGGGACAGAAAAAAAATTGTTTTCGTTTTTATTTTTTTAGTTTCCCTCCTCTGGTTCAGACTTGCCAGTAAATCTGGTGTCTTTTCCGAGGGGGTGGGGGGTATGGTGGTATTGGTCATGTCTGGTATCGCCAATAGGTGCGTGTAGATGGGGCGTCTTCAGGTTTATTGCCTAGGGCAGCAGCAGCTGTTAATACAGCCCTGGATGACAGTTCTCTACAATCATGCACTGATTATTAAATTTAAATATTACCTGGAGGGTGGACTCGCATGCATCCCGGGGGGACGTAACACACTGTGATAAGCAAGGTGCTTTCAGTTACATCAGTACAGGTATATAAAGAGACTGGACACTAGGTTCAGACCCCCTGAGGAAGCTGGGGATACATGGCAATACATGTGGGGTGGTGCTGATCTCCTATATACTCTAGTATGTAGCAGACTAGACTTTGACATTGTACCTTTTATATGCATATTTTTCTATGATAATTTACTACTACATAGTGTATTCATCATGTTTCATTTATATGCATTTAGGTATTAATAAGAAGGACTATATTAGTACTCGGCTTTACAAATCTGTTACCTATTCTGACATTTTCACCTGTTATCTGGAGTCGCAGATTATTTTTCAGCTTGGATATGTCAGACATAATTTAAGAACTGTATTAGGCCCCTGTCCCATATCAGCATTACACTGTCTGCAATAACAGATCTATAATTGTGGACAGGATAGCACTAGAGATGAGCGAACCTTGAGTATGCTCGAGCTGATCCGAACCCGACCTTTCGGCATTTAATTAGCGGTGGCTGCTGAAGTTGGATAAAGCCCTAAGGCTATGTGGAAATCATGGATATAGTCATTGGCTGTATCCATGTTTTCCAGACAATCTTAGAGCTTTATCCAAGTTCAGCAGCGCCCGCTAATCAAATGCCGATCGTTCGGGTTCGGATCGACTCGAACCCGAACCCAGTTCGCTCATCTCTAGATAGCACCTATTACTTCCAATAGACCTTTTTACACGTCCATAATTTTTTTAATCCATAAAAGGGCCAGATCACTTACCTCTATGAATAGGACCGAGCAATTGCGGACAGCTACAGATATGTGAAGGTGGTCCAAGGGTCTATGATTATATAAAAGATTAAAGATGGACGCTTTCTCCGCCGGCGGTGCCTGCTGGGTTTGGGGGCCCTTGGGGTTTGGTCCTGTGACAGAGGGGTTGCAGGGCCATTCCGTGGCCTTCCTTCCCTGCTTACACTCACTTTGTGGGGCTGGTGGTCGCTGACCGACACAGTGTTGATTTAGTTTAGGAACTCAGGTGGGCCAGGAGACCTGCACGTGGTACATGAGGCAGTAATGGTTTGATCAAATTATATACCAACATCCTGGCGTTGGTTCTTAAATGTAGCCGAGAGGCATTAGTGTCAGCCATAGGTGTGAGGTGCAGCAGCTCCTTTATCTCCATGTCCGTATATAAAAGATTATACTTTATTATAATATTTTGTTCTTGGTGTGGGTGATACTTTCTCAATGCCTTTTTATTTCATCAGAATATTGATTCTCCCGTCTCTTTAAGAAGTTTTCTTCACAGATTTTTTTCCCCCTGTAATTTGCTTATGAATATGGCATTTCACTTTTATGAGGTTACTATGTGATTATCATAATGTAATAATAATGTATAACGTGTGGGTACAAGTAATAAGGTAGAAGAAGACAGATGATTCAGTTCTGAAAACATGAAGAGAAATCGTCGCTGACTAGACAGAAGGAAATTGCTTTTACATTTGTTAAGATATTAGTGGATGGTACTTTGTGGAGATGAATCGTTCTGCCAGCTTCCAGACTTCTAGAACTGGTCTAATTGGTGTAGCCGAAGATAAATGAACAAACAAAAACATTCAAAATATTAGCTCATCTATGTTAGAAGGGAAAATTAATTCTCCCGGCTGAAGCTATATTACGGCTCAGGATAAGTCTATGGGTCATACCATGTCTCTGGGTTCAGGCCGTACTGAATTCAGAGGCTATTTCAGATACTTTCCTGAACATGCAAGTACCTCATTTATTTATTCTGTTTACTGTGGCACACAAAGTGTCCAGGGCTCAATCATAAGCCCTGTTTTCCGACAGTACAACCTAATTTCAATGAATAAATTAATGTATTTTAGCAAATAAAGTAATTTTACTACCTTTCTGTGGTATTATATGATTCCCTTTTGCATCTGTTGTCTTCATTGTCCCACTTCCTGTGTATAGTACATTCTGTAATGGATTTTCTGTTCCCACTATACACTCTAGCTAGAAATTCAGCCAGCTCTATCTAACCCTCACCCCTACATCTTTCTCACTATGACTCCACCCTTTACCGCCATAGAAGTCTCATGGTGGGAGGTTGAAAAAGTTAATTTTGTGCTATAGTGTACATTAGGAACAAAAAGTTTATTACAGGGTGTGCGTTACACAGGAAGCATGAAAGGCTACAGAAATATATTAGCCTAACTTTATTTACTACTATATGTGCATTGGGCAGTTGAAAATAAGTTTTGTAGTCAAAAAAATATTTTAACTTTTTCCAATAAACCCAAATGGTTCTCAGGATCAAATAATTGACACTAAAGGGGATCACAGTTAAAAAAAATAAAGTAACGTTTTTCCTCTCTGTATAAGGGGAAGGTGGGGTTCTTTTTTTAAATAAATCTCATCCAACAAGGCGGGGGGTCTCAATATAATGGGTGCAGCTTTTGTAAAGGGGGCATGGTAAAAGACATTTATTCTTTGCGACTTTTCAAAAAGTCACACTGTTTTTGTGCAAAAAGTGCTATAAAAATGTACTGTAATGTGTAAGGGAAAAAGTGCATACTACTAAAATTAACTTAAGTTTTAAGCATTTTTGTGCTATGCTCACACATTTTTTCCTCTCCGTTTTTTTAAAAGGAAAAAAAAATTACATCTGTCATTTCGCTGGTTGGCTGCCTGTCAATGCAATGACAGCTGTTGGTATATTATTCTAGTTTAGGTGGACTAATTTTTTGGATGTGTCTTTAATTAAAAAGTCCATTGAATTTAATAGTAAAAATGGTGAAAGGACGGTGAAAAAAGAAAAACTGTGCGTGAACAACAACAAAAAAAGTCCACTGTTTGGAAAAAACATCTGAAAATAATTGTCATGATCAGTGGCGGATTAAATGTACCCTGGGCCCCGGGCTGTCCCCCCTACCTGGGCCCCCCTCCTTCCACTTCGTACACAACCGACCCCAGCTGAAAAACAACTCCCATCATGAACTGCCAGCAGGCCATGATGAGGTTGTAGTGCCGTAACCTGGAGAGACAGAAGACTTCAAAACTACAACTCCCATCATGAGCTGCCAGTAGACATGATGGAGATTGTAGTGCTGCAATCTGGAGAGACAGAGACTGCATAACTACAACTCCCATCATGAAGTGTTAACATGGCATGATGGAGGTTGTAGTTCTAGGGATAACCTGTCAATGTTTCTGCTCTTCTCTGGGGCTTACATCTACACATATAATGTACATACATACACCATATACATACATTGTATACACATATACTGTGCATGCATACATACACCATATACATACTGTGCATGCATACAGTTAAATCATTTACACACATACTGTAATGCATACACATACATCATATACACCCATACTGTACATGCATACACATATACATACATCATATACACCCATACAGTACATGCATGCACATATACATACATCATATACACCCATACTGTACATGCATGCACATATACATACATCATATACACCCATACTGTACATGCATACACATATACATATCACATACACACATACTGTACATGCATACACATATACATATCACATACACACATACTGTACATGCATACACATATACATATCACATACACATACTGTACATGCATACGCCATATACATACATCATATACACACACACTACATGCATACATCATATACACATACTGTACATGTGTACATACATCCTTTAAACACACATAGTACATTTACTGAGCACATTACATACAGAAACACACTTTATACACATACACTTCCACACTGCATGTTTACATCCACAGTTCTCATACACAGAGACAGGCGCGTGTGTGTGCACACACACACACAGTATACAGCCTGACCCAGTGTAACAGACACCACACACAGTATACAGCCTGACCCAGTGTAACACCACACGCAGTATACAGCCTGACCCAGTGTAACACCACACGTAGTATACAGCCTGACCCAGTGTAACACCACACGCAGTATACAGCCTGACCCAGTGTAACACCACACGCAGTATACAGCCTGACCCAGTGTAACACCACACACACAGTATACAGCCTGACCCAGTCTAACACCACACACAGTATACAGCCTGACCCAGTGTAACTCCACACACAGTATACAGCCTGACCCAGTGTAACACCACACACAGTATACAGCCTGACCCAGTGTAACACTGCACACAGTATACAGCCTGACCCAGTGTAACACCACACACAGTATACAACCTGACCCAGTGTAACACCACACACAGTATACAGCCTGACCCAGTGTAATACCACACACAGTATACAGCCTGACCCAGTGTAATACCACACACACAGTATACAGCCTGACCCAGTGTAACTCCACACACAGTATACAGCCTGACCCAGTGTAACACCACACACAGTATACAACCTGACCCAGTGTAACACCACACACAGTATACAGCCTGACCCAGTCTAACACCACACACAGTATACAGCCTGACCCAGTGTAACACCACACGCAGTATACAGCCTGACCCAGTGTAACACCACACACAGTATACAGCCTGACCCAGTCTAACACCACACACAGTATACAGCCTGACCCAGTGTAACTCCACACACAGTATACAGCCTGACCCAGTGTAACACCACACACAGTATACAACCTGACCCAGTGTAACACCACACACAGTATACAGCCTGACCCAGTGTAACACCACACACAGTATACAGCCTTACCCAGTGTAACACCACACAGTATACAGCCTGACCCAGTGTAACACCACACACAGTATACAGCCTGACCCAGTGTAACACCACACACAGTATACAGCCTGACCCAGTGTAATACCACACACAGTATACAGCCTGACCCAGTGTAACAAACACCACACACACAGTATACAGCCTGACCCAGTGTAACAGACACCACACACACACACACACACTCACTTATTATGAAGAAGCTGCTGCTTGTCAGCAGACAGCAGCTCCATGCCTCCCTCCTCCATCTTCCTCCTAGTCCCGGCACCGGGTTCTTCCTCCCCTCCTCCTCCCATGCACCGACAGCAGAGGAGAGCAGATGGGGGAGGAAACAGGGCCCCAGACTGCTGGCTGCGGTGGTGCTCACTTCCTGCAGCATCACCAGCTTCCTCTGACGGCTGCGCTGCGTCCCGCCCACCTGGAGCAGCTCTCCTGTCCTAAGTGAGGCTAAGTGCCGCAACGGGAGTTACGGGGGGGAGTTACGGGGGGGGGGGTAGCGGCGGTTTGCGGACTCCAGGGACAGCGCGCCACAGCAGCACATCACTCAGGGGCCCATTGGGCCCCAAAAGTGATGTCCTGCTGTGTAACATCATGCATAGTAATAATGTGGGCGGCATAGGCCCCCCCGGAGCCTCGGGCGGCCGCCCATACCGCCCATATTATAATCCGCCACTGGTCATGATTATTATTTTGACGTCCAAGCCGTCCGTTATTTAAAACATTGTGTGCATTAGACATCCGTCATTCTATTGCCTTCAATGCATTGCCTTGAAATCTATTATATCACGGCAACAACAGACTTTTTGTTTTTTTTATAGAAAAAGCAGGTGAGAAAAAGCAGTCTGTGAGAAATGGAAGGTGGAATCTGATTGGTTGCTAGGGGCAACTGAGCCAGTTTCACTTTACACCATGTCTGATAAATCTCCCCCCATGTGTCCCATTGACTTAACAGCTATCGAACGGTGTCAGCAATTTTAACCCTGAATTACAGCTGACAGATTCCCTTTAATTCTACAGTAAAATATTAACACAGTACATTGTTCTTCCTTTTGGGTCAATGGTGTTTGCTTTAACAACTTTAACAAGCAGCATGCTCTGGATATAAAATTTTCTGCCATTTTTCAAATAGGCTTTGCTATAAAAGAACCCCTCCCCCTCCCTCAAAAAAACAAAAAATAATTGATGCCTTTTGGACAAGCAAAAAGAAGCCCTTAAAAAAAAAAAAAAAGTCTGTGTGAAGCAAGAAAGAACATACGATAAAAGTTGACGTTTCCAGGTTATTTTTACGACAAACAATACGTGGCCCCAAGATAAACCGAACACCGGCAGTGAGTACAAACTGAGAACATCATTGTTTAATTCAGCTGCCAACACACTATTTTTGTACTTTGTCCCACAGACTCACATAACCACAGTGTTCCTGTGGGCTTCGCTACATGAAATAAATCGCAGCAGGGGATGTGGGATGGCTGTTCTGTATTAGCCAGGTCACATCGGCTAATATAACACACCATAAACCTCCCTTGTCCTGTAGTGTGACTCTTTCATACACGCTAATGTAGCTTACAAAATGTTTTGTTTATTGCAAAAAAAAATCCATGCTGGATCTTTAAAGCCCTGCGAGACATATTTCATGCCGGGCAAGGAGTGTTTCTAGTTTGCAAGAGCTTATTGTTTGTGCCACTGGTTAATGTCAGCGTGCATCTGGGCCTGTAAACAGAGGGCACATTTAGTTTTCTCAAACTCTTTTTAACTCCCTAACTATTAACTTCCTATCCCAACAGCTGTGGTCAGAGTCAACTGTTTTCCCATGCCAGTTTGTGCTCTGCGGTAATGCATGCCAGATGAGGCTCATATTAAACAGTAATAATATAACCTCTGAAACCGCTCACTTATCCCGCTCGCTTGACTTTTTTTTTTTTTTTTTTTAACTTTTTTTTTTAAGAAAAATAGTTTGATTTGAATATATTTTCTGTCTGCAAAGTCGAAAACCCCTAATCTAAAGAACTTTAATCCCTCACTTCACATTTCCTTGCAGAATTTTAAATAAACCAGGTAGAGGTCATGGACAAGGGCGGTATTGTGTGCACATCCATGCACAGTGGCCTCAGACTCTTCTAGATTTCTCTATGTGCTTGTGGCTTTAGGATTTCAGAATAATTCCACTTTTTTTTTTCTCTTTACTGTTCTCTAATGTTATTACAAGTGAAGCTCATGATGTCAGATTTTTACTACTAGAAGAACTAGAACGCGGCCGGCTTAGTGAAACGTGCTCCCGGAGAGACCAACAAGGCCATTCATCTGACCAAGACCAAAGTGATGCAAATGTACAAAGCTTTACTTCTTATAGGTTTATATTGAGTGAGTAGAACACATTATAAGAAGTGTAACTCCAACTTTTTACATAGGATCTTTTATGTCCAGGATTTTGTAATTTTTTTTAAATTATTTAAACAAATTTCTGACAAGTAAGAAGGTCGGGGTCCAGGTGCTGAGCCCCCCACCACTCATTAGAATGAAGGGGCAGCCCCTTCATCTCAGTCCACTGTTAAACTAGCAGTGGACAGAATTATAATGGAGCCCTATAGAACTTCTGGTAATCGCTGTACTGGAAGTTCCATAGGGATCTCGATACCCGGACCCCAACTGATACAAACACTACATGACTACATGACATTTCGCTATGACATGTTAGAAGATTTTTAAATCATAGGTACCCTTTAAATCACCTGCTGACACGGTTAGAGAACTACTAGGTCAAGGAGATGCTTGTTACCTTTTATATACCTGTCTGTGCTTCCATAATGTACAAAGATTACTTTATTTTCCAGTGCAAATCATCAGAGAGGTGTGTAGGAAATCCTACACTCTCGCCCTGCCATCCCTATTCCTGCTTGATTGATAGTCAGCTGGAGGCAGAATCCAGTATAGGAGGGATTCTTGGAGGTTTTACACCCCATAGCAGTTTAGGTACCAGGCAAAGCATTTACACAGGGGTATAAAAGCATTCTTCTATGTTCTGGAAGCACAGACACATATACAAAAGGTACCATGTCTCCTTGATCTAACAGCTATCTCATGGGTCAGCGGTTTGGAGCATGAATTACAGCCTATATTGTCTTCAAGGTAGCCTCTTTTTTTTTTTTTTTTCATTTTATTTTATTTTATTTTTTTTTTTTTGGGGGGGGGGCATAAACTGGGTGGGTAAGTATATAGCTTAATAACTCAAAAAAAATATAATGTTGCACAAAACTCAACCACTAGTTCTCCCTCATTGAACTTTTAGAGTAATAATTTTACAGATTGCAAATTAACTGCATGTTCCACTGAACACCCAATTAGGATTTAGCAAAGTGTGTTGGTGGATAGGTGAATAAGGACAAAGTGCTGCTGGCTGAACCAGTGTTAAAGGTGTATGAACAGCTTTACTCTGAGAATGCCATTGAAAACTGTAAAAATGTAATAACAAATGAAAGGACTGCAGCTCAGGTGGAGAGTAGGGAAAGCATACATGGAGGGCAGCTAACACCAACTACACATAGGGAATCTAAAAAAGGAGAGTCACATGGGTTGTGTACAAGTTTAGAGAGAACGCAGATGTGTGGAGAGAATGCTGCAGAATCCCTAAAGATAGAAGGGGGAGAAGTATGACTGCTGGATAAGACTACACACAGGGGATCTTTATATAGTCTCTAACCATGGAGACACATGGATGTTCAGAGGAACTCGTGTCACAAAACCCCACTGCTAAAACTGTAAACACATGTCCTAACATGATCTGGTGTAAACCAGTACTTCCCAACTTTTTCCTGTTAGTGAGCACTGAAAATATTTCCAGACACAAGAAAACAGTGTATTACAAAGCTGTCACTCTACTGCACCAACACCACAAATGTTTCACAATCCTTCCTGGATAGTCAGCACTGTACGGTGAACTGATCTCTACCGAATAGAGGGTAAAAAAAACTAAAACTAAACTAAAACAAAAGCTGGTTAGGAACCTATATGGAGGCTGTAATAGCAATCTGGAACACAGGTCTGGATGCATCCATGATTAAAGAGAATTGCCGCAAACCATATGATCCCTAAATGAACACATGTAATAGGTATTTTGTTTAACACACAGGTAAAGATTAATTTCACGTGATATTCTACCTTGTACTACTATTTTAATTAAATATAATGAAGAAGCAATGAGCTTTGCTTTAAAGAGCTTTATTGCAATGTGATTTCCATTGTAATTCTCACTCACTACCACAAGATGGCGCAGTGCAAACTCCCACAAGCAACATCGGATTTATTGCATAGAGGAAAAGCTACAAACTCAGCTAATAGTATGATGATCTAGTCTATAAACCTGCTCTATTAAATTACACTATAGTATTTTTCCTACAAGCTAAAAAGGGAAGACTTAACTAATATTCCATAAAATGCAAACTCTAAAGCTATATGAAAGCTACAGGTAATATATGTTTACAGTTTGGATTATGCGAGGTTAAAGTACTGCGCCTGACACTGGCATGGATTAAAAATATGTACATTACAATTACCTTTAAGGCAGTGAACTCCCATCATGCCCGGACAGCCAACATCTAGAGCAGGGATGGGGAACCTTCGGCCCTTTAGCTGTTGCAAAACTACAATTCCCATCATGCCTGGACAGCCAAAGCTTTAGCATGTCCAGGCACGATGGGAATTGTAGTTTTGCAACAGCTGGAGGGCTGAAGGTTCCCCATCCCTGATCTAGAGGGTCACAGGTTGGAGATCACTGCCATAAAGGACCAAATGGGGCCCTAAAGCCAATGTAAACATCTTTTCTCCTGAACTGTGAATACTAAAGGCTCGCACTACAACCAATCGTATTCCTCTTCACCTTTTTACCTTTTGTGCAAAAAGCGATAGAAAGACATCAAAGCTTTCAAAGCCATTAAAATATATACATATAAAAAAAATCTTGTTGAAGATCCATCGATCTATAAAAACAGGATTATTCCAATACTTACTTGTTCAAACTGAAAACAAAATTTAAACTTTATCTCTTCATATTCCCAGATTACCCTTCAACAACAATAATAATAATAATCAAAAAAAACCTCAACGATAACAAATACAATTGTCTTCTAGTTGTTCTAAAACAATGGTACCAAATTTAGAAACAAAGCAGAATTCCAGTTTAGGCAAATAAAGGTTATGATAGGGGTATTCAGAGTTAAAGTAACCTATCCCCAGGGCAGAGAATAAGTGTCAGATCGCAGGGGGTCCGACTGCTGGAGCCCCCCCCCCATACATATCACTGCTCCATTCACTGTCTATGGAGCTGCCAATGGCAACAGAGCATTGTGCTTAAAGGGGTTATCAGCACTACAAAAACATGGCCACTTTCTTCCAGAGACAGCCCCACTCGTCTCCAGTTTGGGTGCAGGTTTTGTAACTTAGTTCTACTGAAGCCTAATTGCAAACCTACACCTGACCTGGAGACAAGAGTGGTGTTGTATCTGGAAGAAAGTGGCTATGTTTTTGTAGCACTGGATAACCCCTTTGAAGCGACTCTGTACCCACAATCTTCCCCCTCCTAACCGCTTGTACCTTCAGATAGCTGCTTTAAATCCATGATCTGTCCTGGGGTCCGTTCGGCAGGTGATGCAGTTATTGTCCAACAAAAAACTTTTAAATTTGCAGCCCTGTGTCGAATTGGCGTGGCCTAGAGTGTCTTTGCCCTAGGCTTGCACTGCCTCTCCGTCCCTCCTCCCCACCCTTTTCACCATTAGGAATGCCCCTGAGCAGGTTTTTTTCTATTCATCACTTGACAGAACACTGCACCGATGCCTTAACGATCAAGCACCTGTGCAGTGTCCAGACAGGTGATGAATAGGAGACAATCTGCCTCGAGCATTCCTAATGATGGTGAGGGCGGGGAGGAGGACAGAAGGGAGGTGCAGGCCTAGGGCACAGACACTCTAGGCCACGCCAGTTTGGCACAGAGCTGCAAGTTTAAACGTTTTTTTTAATAGGACAATAACTGCATCACCTGCCGCACGGACCCCAGGACAGATCTTAGATTAAAAGCAGCTATCCGAAGGTACAAGCAGCTTTCCTTTTTTTGGGGGGGGGGGGCAGACTGTGGGCACAGAGTCACTTTAACTATCACCAACAGCTCCATAGACAATGAATGGTGCATTGCTACCCCAATTATAACAAACACTTGGAGCCCGTTTTGATGATCACAGGGTGTCTCAGCAATTGAATCCCTTGTAGAGATGAGCGAACCTCGAGCATGCACGAGTCCATCTGAACCCGAACTTTCGGCATTTGATTAGCGGTGGCTGCTCAAGTTGGATAAAGCCCTAAGGCTATGTGGAAATCATGGATATAGTCATTGGCTGTATCCATGTTTTCCAGACAACCTTAGAGCTTTATCCAAGTTCAGCAGCCACCGCTAATCAAGTGCCGAACGTTCAGGTTCAGATGGACTCGAACCCGAACCCGGTTCGCTCATCTCTAATCCCTTGCAATATTACACATGTCCTATATTAAGCATAGGAGATATCTTATATAAACTTAGAATACCCCTTTAATTGTATAATAAAAAAATAGACCACTTGCAGTATTATACTCCTGGGCTATATAAGAAAGGTTTACATCAGACATTGCACTGGGAGCACTTCTATTTCCCAATACTGGATGCACATGAAGGGTTTGTCTATTTTAATAATTTTCCTTGTATATCCAATCTATAAGGATGATACACATCAAAGTTAGACAGAAAGCCGTATACATATACGTAAGTAACGTCTCCCAGCATGTGGTCAGTGACATCAGCTTAATATCACTTACTGTGATATATGACATGTGTTCCCAGTTATTGAATGCATATAATAAAAACTATAAAATCCGAGAAACTTTACTGGTAAGTGCATAAGTCTAGGATTAATTATACACCCTGGCAATGCAGTAAACAAAAAACTTGGATGGATGGCCAGTTATCTGAATGGGGGTCCCTAAGCTTGCCAGGGGTGCCAGGAACAGGGCTTGGGACTATGAGCTGATTTTCCCAGGATAGAAGCTAATCCAGCGCCCCACAATGACTAGGGAGCTTATGCTAAAACTACTACTTATACTAATACAGGTCACGCTCAGGATCTTCAGATGTGATTGATGTAATGTGTCTGTCACTTACATCACAAGACGGGAGACAAAAGGGTTACTTAAGTTAAGCCTCACATAAAAGATTTATTTAACTGTGCAAAACAAGTAAAAAAATATCCATATTTTATCATATACTATATATACAGTGCCTGGGAAGCTGGAACACCCCTTTAAGCACTGTAGCAAAAAGGCCAAAAAAAAGCAAAAATAACATAAACACTGTAAACATACATAAACTACAAAAACTGTATAGCAAATCTCTTACTTCACAAGATACAATGGGGGAAATTTATTTTGGGGCTACTTTGGGGAAATATCTTTACCTTAAAAGCTACTCAGGGTGTAAAAAAAAACCAACACACATGTACACACCTGCTGCCCATCTCCAGCAGTGCCATTCAGTTAGTGTCAGTCCCGGATGTCTGTGCTTTATTGACACATAGGAAATGCCTGCTCAACCAATCATAGGCCGCAGCTGCGATTCACCACAACTAGTGATTGGCCGAGTGGGCACTTCTAAAGTGTTGGGATGGAAAACAGGAAGCTCTGACAGCAAAGACCAACCAACACTACTGAAACTGGTGGGGATCAGCAGCAGGTGGCCAGATGGTCATATGTGCCACATCTACCGCAGTGCATGCCGCATTATAGATTTGGCAGATAGGTCAGACAGTTCTCCTAACCCCACCTCTAGGTTGACTTACTTTACTTCAATATTTCCCCCCACAACAAACAAGCACCTTATTAATAAATCTGGCACATTGTAGGATTTCACATTTCGCTTCAGGACTTCACAACCCTTTCTCTAGACGCTTTCTAAAAGGTGTCTAAAAATTTGGGGAATGGCATGTAAGTCAGTTTCTGGGACAATGGGAGTTCTGATGTATCTGCCTAATAAATCTCCCCCAAAGTATTTGGTGTATACTGTATCAGGTGTAACGTGTCAATGTGTGAAACCTGGATGGAACTGATAAACATGTCTTGTGCTATGGACCTAAACACAACTTCTAAAACCTTCTCCCTTACAAAGTTACTGTAATAAAAGGAAGTTTCCATGCAAAATACAAAACACACCATAAAAACTGCAGCAAAAATAATGGAGACATATCTTTGGTCCATAAAGATAAAAATATATAGGAATATGAAGTTCTACTGTCCACTGTCCGCAGCTTCAGTTCTGCGATGCCTCAAGGCACTCTCAGTCTCTGGTGTGCTTGGTGGGTGAGGATGACCGTCCTGTTCTTCATCTTCCGGGTCAGATTTCTCCACTGCTGAGTCCTCCTGAGAATCCTTAGCACCACTGTTAGAATTATCCTCTTCACTGTCTTCCGCTTCATCATCATCATCATCCTCTTCATCATTATTTCCCTTGTCACCTTCATTGTCCTCTTCAACTGCATCTTCATTGTCAGTCGTTTCCTTTAATCCCTCTGTAGAATCCTTCAGATCTTTGTCTGAAATTTCAGCATCGTCCTGGTTTATCTCTGCAATAAAATAAAGTATAAAAAATTATTTAGTAGCTATTAAACTTATGTCTTACCACAACAACCATCACCGATTCTTTATGAGGAGGTGTCTAGAGTTTGGCTGAATGGGCGTTTCCATGCGTCAAATAAATTTTTAGCCAAATAAAAAGTTAGGATGTATTTGTCTCCTGTCCTGGACTCAAAAAAAAAAAAAAAGTATCCAACTACAGTAGGTTTATAGTCTACCTGTCTACTTAAAAAAAAAAAAAAAATTGGTGGGGTCTGGGTGATGAGGCCTCCACTGGGAAGAAGGGAAGAAGAACATGGCCAAGGGGTTCTTCACCATTTCATGTACACAACACAAGACATTCCCATAAACTTTTCATAGACCATTCTGGTTGCACAGACAAAGCTTAGAGAGAACACGCTACACGTCAAATGTTTTTGTGGGAGTTTCCATTTAAATTGTCCATACACCTTCAGCAAACCCTCTGACATTTTTGCGAGAATAGCCCATCATCTTATATACGTGTGTGTGTGTTGGGGGGGGGGGGGCTTTAGACCCTCCACCAACGTAGAAACACAGACAGTTGTCGGCAGAAAAAGACCACTGGGTCCATCTAGTCTGCCCTTTTGGTATTTCCCTTCTTATTAGAAGATAGATAAATGGATACCCCAGACAGGTTACATTCTGTTAATGTAGATTTACCTACTACAACTGCTGGAAGTTTGCTCCAAGTATCTACTACTACTCTTTCAGCAATACTTTGGGTTGTTTCTGACCTTCCCCCCCAACTAATCACTGACTGAACAGGAAATGTCAGGGAAAAGAAGGGTGCTGGATGTCACTATGACGGTCCTTTTGAGCGTAGGAGAGATAAAGGATGATTAAGAACAAATGCACGCTTGCCTGAGCCAAGCATACAAGTGTATTGGGGGGGATAGCAGTCAGCTAAAAAAGAATTTGGCTGGCAGATTCCTGAAGTAGAAGTAAAAAGAGAAGAAAAAAAAGAGGGCCCGGCGCCTCATGTAATACTATCAAACAAGGGACGATTATTGAAGAATAATAGGCTGATCACCTTTTTGCCCCTTGGGCTTTATGCGTATAACCCCTCACTGTCCGTGGGGGTACCAGTATTACGGTGGTCCGTGGAGTGGCAGAAGGTTTACAGTGGCTAGGATGCAGGAGGGCTGCTAAAGCTGATTGTACCACAAACGGGATGCTCCCAGCTACGGGGCCCGTGGAAGATAAATAGTAAAAAAAAACAAAAAAAAAACAGGTGCACCTTATTTTGACAAAGGGGACCTGCTTGTGCCCGAAACGCGTCAATTTCTGTGCTTTTTATGAATAAATTGCATCTTTATTCTATCTGGCAACTCTTGGATGTCTTCCTTGGGCAGCGCTGAGTGAGAAGTACCCTGTTTTTTTATTTTATTTTTTTCACTATTTAGATTCCTGAAGTGTCAGTGATATTAGAAACAAATCGGCACTACAGGTGTGAGTAGGGGCTAAGACATTAAGTCCCATCATGAATGATGCATCTTGGGGTGCTCACTAAAAATGTAGTCCCATCCGGCAACAATGTAAACAAGAGGTAAAGTAGTGGCACTCACCAGTGAATTTCGTTGTGCAGGTATCTTTATTTCAGTCACGCATGGACATGTACAGGGGTCTGTTGAAGCGCAGAAGCGCGAAACAAGCTTGTAAGCTGCACCAACCTGGCGTCCGCCCTGTACATGTCCATGAGTCAGTGAAATAAAGATACCTGCACAACGAAATTCACTGGTAAGTGCCACTACTTTACCTCTTGTTTACATAGATTCCTGAAGTGTATAGCCAGATTTAGGCTTGCCTAATCTTTCTATGGCTTGTTTAATCTGTCTGATGGTTTTAAGCAGTGTAAGCTAACCGCAGGTAAAGGATGAATGCCCCTTCACATGCATACCATTAGATTTGAGAACTTCTGATTGTGTGCTTTTTTTTTCAAAATGTATGCAACTGACCTTAAAATGTCACTGTCATTTAAAATTTTTGCAGAAATAATTAGTAAAGACGATTTTAAGAAACTTTGTAATCGCATTTTTATCATGAAAAAGCAGTTTGAAGCTCCCCCCCCTGTCTTCATTGTTTCCTATGGAGAGGGGAGGAGTGGAGGGAGGCACCAAAACAGGACAACAAAGAGTTAATTTACAGCTACATCACCGGGCTATCTCCTCTGAAGCCAGCACTAACCTCTCTGACTCCTGAATACCGGCTTTCACACAGGTCCTGCTGTGTAATCCTTTGTTCTTTGCTGGCAACTAATCTCCCTCCTCCCCACTCCATAGGTTAGACAGAGCTCAATGTAAAAGAGTTGAGATTTCCTGATAAAAAGCAGTGAATGAGAGAGAGGAGGGAGGGTGGGGACCTGGGGAAAGTCTTTTTGAATGCAGATAATGGCATATTTGCCTAATAAACCCAATTACAAAGTCTCTTAAAATCGACTGGACTATTGATTTCTGCAAAAGAAAAAAAAAAAAAAAAAAGAATACGACACTTTAAGCGCCCAGCAATTCTATCCCCTACACACGGGCTGTCAATCAAATACAAGAATGGGAGGTAAGCAAAAAGACGGGTGTAAATGTAGGGCATTTGAGGCAATCAGACCAACCCAGTGGACACTTTCTACTCATGTGTAAGTGTGTATATATATGCTTTTGTTTTTTGGGTTTCTCTTATTTCAAAAAGTTCAGCTCAAAAGCTGAAGATCCAAGATCAAACATATGCCTATGAAGACACTTCAGACAGCTCTGTGGGACATTTGATCTGCTATTCAGTGGGGGTCCAGGGAGTTGGTAACCAAAGATCATACACACTAAAAAGATACACTACAAATTAAAGGTCCAGGACAACCCTTTTCAGATCAGACTACAAGAACACAAAGTTCTAAAACGTTGAATACATTTGTCCTGTAGGCCTCCTCTATGACCCCAGTGGGGCATCGGATAGCAGTATACATGCGGTATATATGCCCAGCAGGCTCTAGCTCTGCCGTCCTGACTGAAGCTGCTTAACATATGGGATTCCAAACCCAAGCGCAATCACCTCCACTGTTATGTGCATATAAAACCCCTGACAGTCTGAAGAAGCCTTTGATGTTTATATCTACATATGGTATCTGTAGAGAAGGCGAAGAAACAGATCATTATTCTAGCTCAAATAGAATACTTATAAGGAACATACAATCTAAGCTGAATCGTCATTCATTATCTACAAACATACGGATAAGGATCAATGTTCTTCTCCAGCTGTCTCTCGATGATGAACAGCACTTGGCTGTAAAAGATAGACTTTTTTTTTATGTAAGGACTCTAAAAGGCGATCTTATATACAAAGCAGGGGGAGATAGTCATCAGAGGAGCATTATGGAAGCTTCAGCAAACAAATGTGGCTTTATGGTTTACAGAAAGAAACCAATTTGACCAGGACGACAGTCTATTTCTAAAAACCTGAGATAGAGAATGTATAAAGGAAGTGAGACAAGTGTTAAAAACGGAAAAAAAACTTAAGTGATTTAGATAAAGAAATGGCTAACTTTTGAGGCATGGTGTGTTTGACAGGCAGGAAGATACACATACTCCATTGGAATAACTCTAATAATACTAATGTAGTTACTGATTTAGGGCTCGTTCCCACTGAGGAAAGGTAGCGGAATTCCGCGACGGAATTGTCCGCCGCGGAATGCCGTTAGCCTCCCGCTCATAATGGGAGTCTATGGGAGGCGCGCGCTCCTGCCCTGTCCGCGCTGAAGAATGAACATGTTCATTCTTCAGCGCGGACAGGGCAGGAGCGCGCGCCTCCCATAGACTCCCATTATGAGCGGGAGGCTAACGGCATTCCGCGGCGGACAATTCCGTTGCGGAATTCCGCTACCTTTCCTCAGTGGGAACGAGCCCTTAGACAAACTAGCTGTCTGTGTTAAAGAAGAACCATGTGGCTAAAATAACTGCATAAAAATATAATAAAAAAATGACAAACATATTAAAAATAAGATTATATTAAAGGGATGAAAACATTTTAATATACTCTATTGTAGTATTCGGGGTGTTCTCTCCTGTACACAAGAAAGGGATAACTGATAGTTAGGGTAGACCACAGGGACCCTTACCCATCAAAAGACCCAAGGTCAATTGTTCTGTAAATGGGCTGAAAGAAGCACTATGCGCAGCCACCACTCCATTCTATGGAACTTAGTATAGCACTCCAATGTTCAGAAGTCATATAGACAATGAATGGATCATGCACACTGCCACTCCATCTGGAAGAGCAGCTTTCTCTCTGGAGGACCTGTTCTATTCTGTATTACACAGACTGCCCACTGAATTGAAAGGTCACTGGGTAATGCTTAATTTCCCCTGTGGTGGTGCAACGGGGAACCTTAATAGTTACTGCTAGGAACTAGGATTCTTCAGAGTTTACAAACGAATGCTGGAGTTTCCAAAATGGAATCACTAATTTGTTAAAGGAGAAGTCAGTCGAAAAAATTTATTAAATTATTGTACTGACACCCAAAAGTTATACAAATCCCCAATATACACTTCTTATGGGAAATGCTTATAAAGTGCTTTTTCCCCTGCACTTACTACTGCATCAAGGCTTCACTTCCTGGATAACATGGTGATGTCACTTCCTGGATAAAATGGTGATGTCACGACCCGACTCCCAGAGCTGTGCAGGCTGCTGGAGAGGATGATGACAGAGGGATGCTCAGTGTCCCTCCAGTGCCCTGCGTCCCTCAGTGTCCCTCTGCCATCAACCTCTCCAGCACCCACAGCCTGCACAGCTCTGGGAGTCGGGTCGTGACATCACCATTTTATCCAGGAAGTTAATCCTTGATGCAGTAGAAAGTGGAGAGAAAAAAGCACTTTATAAGCATTTCCCATAATATATTGGTAATTTGTATAACTTTTGAGGGGCAATACAATACTTTAATAAAAATTTTGCCGGACTTCTCCTTTAAAAACGCCTTTTGGGAAGGACTGTCCAACACGGAGAACCCCTTTAAATAAAAGCACTGGACAAGTCTTATGCAGTAAAAGGTAAATGTGCTTATAAATCCTAAAAGAGCTATTCTGATTTTAACGCACCTATCCCCAACCACAGGATAGCAGATAAATGCCTGGTCTTGCGAATGCACTGCTGCTCCATTCATTGTCTGCAGAGGAAATGTTGTAGTCGGCTTTCTCCAGCAGCTCTCTATACAATGTATGGAGCAGCAGCGCACATGCAACAATCAGTACCCTGTTCATAAGACCATGGGGGGGGGGGGGGGGGGATTCAGTAGCTGGCCCCCTGCGACCTGACACTTATACCCTATCACAAGGTATTATCCATAAGTAATTTTAACCTTAAATATCTGTTCAATTTTAGCTTGTTCATCCATAGAAACATTCACCACCTTCTGCATATGAACCTAAACCTCAGAGGGACGGTTAAAAAAAAAAAAAAAAAACACAGAAAGATCCAGCAACAATGTATGGGTTTTCTTGTTTGAGAGAGAATTGGTAATAGACGCCAATTAGAGTTTAGAAGAGATGGGCAGGGCTAGTGGGAGAAAGGAATGAAAAAAAAAATAAACTGGTAAACCACTAATGTATAAGATGCAATGCATACTTACCGGATCTTACTACTTGATACTTGGGTTTAGCAGGACAAAAGCAATCTGCTAGAAGTACCAGTATCTGCATAGGAAACAGATCAAGGAAAAGATGTCAGTAGATCCTGACGAAAATGTCCAATACTAATTTAATTATTTCTTCTGTATTACAAAGGTATTACCTGTCAGTGGAAAAGATAGCCGCTGATCTACTGTGACAGTGGGACACTGACAATATATACGTACAGTCATTTAAAGGGGTCCTGTACTTTTTTTTTATTTTTTAATAAATATAGCACAGAATGTAGTCTAGACATTTACTGTACAATTTTGTATCTCAATATTTACAAGACAACTTTAATCCATGGCGGTGATAAGTGAAGACAAAGCCTTACCAAACCCAGTATGAGTCCGATCACCAAAGTGGCCACAATAAAGATGATGTACGAGCCCCAAGCCGGAATTCCTAGAGGTCCTGTGAAGTAGTTGTGTGTTTGCTGGAAAAGAAACAATATGATAAGACATAAATTTTCCACTTGATGTAAATATTTGTAATATCGAGTGGTTACTATATTAGCGGCACTCTACAATGTCTCTGTGGCACACCACAGAAGATATACTGTATAACGGAGCAAGGACTTCTGTGTAACTCCAGCTGCAATGCCTACAGTACAGGATGCATCTTGTGAAGGTACAGTATGTGTTTCTGGGCAGAAATAATATCTTATGTGCTTCAATAGAAAAGGAAAAAATACATATAAAAGAGATAGAAACATTCCTGCTAAGGGAAGATACAGTCATGGGCTGTACTATGTGCCATTCTCAAAAAGTTTACAGCCGTTTCTGAGGCCAAGACACAACTAACATGAGCAGTGATACAGTATTCAGTGTTCTCATGACCACTGGGGGTCCCAGCAGATAGACCACCCCCAATCAGCTAGTTGTCACTTATTCTGTAGATAGCCGATAACTTTTAATATTGGGATAAACACTTTAAATGGGTTGTCTAGGCTTAGAGAAACATGGCCGCTCTCTTCCAGAAAGAGCACCGCTCCTGTCCTCAGTTTAGATGTGCTTTGCAGCTCAGTTTCACTGAAGTAAGTGGAGCTGATACCACACACAGCAAGAAAGTAGCTGAGTTTTTAATAATCCTTTATAACCCATTTTAAGAGCACATACATATGATGAAAGTTCGAAGCAGACTATTTTGGTTGAACAAGCCACATGATATGGCAGTGTCCTGACCCTCCCTTGTCAGTAGATATCAGTGGAAAGATGCTAATCCTGATTTACAAGCAGGGATAATGTGACACCAGAGGTAGCCATCCTTGCTATGGAAACATGGGCACTTATTGGCGAGCGCGATACTAAAGGCCATATTACACTGAATGATTATCATGTTTACTTGGACGATTACTGACCAGCCAGCCGATAATCATTCTGCGTAATGGTGTACGTAATGGTGAAAGGCAATGATCAGCACATGCACAATATCAGCTGATCGTGGTCTTTCAACATGTTGAATATTGACGATTTTGTCAGCCACGGTCTGCAGCCCTGTGAAACAGGAGAGGCGGCAACAGAGCGCCACTGACTTCAGTGGGCCACCCTGCTGCTCCCAGCTGACAGGCTGGTGTAATACGGCCTTTAGTATATTGGCAGCTGTACATTATCATTTGCTTGTTGTCGAGACGTCTCTCGGCACCAGTATCTAATGAAGGATTTGAAGTCCAACAGCTAGCAAATCCCTATCCATACTGATATCTACATGTTCAATGGCTGCACCCAACAAAATACCAGAAATGTTATCATGAAGGCTTCTCAGATAATTGTCCCATCACAAGAGTGAAGTCATTCTTCAGGTTTAGGTAAGGGGTCGTGAGTTCCTCAGTGACATAGCATCCAGCATGGTTCAGCAGGTGAATACAGAGTTCTGTGCTCCCGACAATGCTAAAAATACATTGTACTCTATAGTGAAGATTTGAGAGTCTGATTTGATGGAAGACAGTCTGATAGAGGAGTTCCAAAAGTGAAATTACAAGTTTCTTAGATAAGTGCCTGAAGTCATGGCATCCACCCATACATGTTTAGAAAACATTCAAGTCAATATAACTGCGAGTCCCTTGACAACTAAAGAAATAACAATCCGTGTCCTCGGGCAATGCCGTCTATTGGATGCACGGAGGTCAGCTCATGTTCACAGTCATTAGGGTGACGATCTGACATATACTTGTTTTTCAGCACTGAGAAGCAACATGTTACATGCTGCAAAGTCATCGGCCTGACAAGGTCACTATTAAGCAGAACACACAGCAGCCATGTGGCACTTGTAATCCAATGTCTCTAGTTATGCAGCAAGCGCATAATTCACAACGTAATGCCCAAGGGAAACCTAGACATGGCCATCAAACACAAACTATGCTGCCCATCAGGATCTGTACATTTCTCAGCTTCAGCACTGAAGGAATGAGCAGTGTTAGAGCTACATTTACAAATCCCCATGTCCATAGTATTTCCTTGGAAAACCTGGGTCTATAAAGGATGAATATAATTCGACAAGCAGAACTGAACCTTGCAGCTACAGCCCAGAAGGTCAGATCTGACTGTTAGGGCCCTATTACATGGGAAGATCATCGTGGAAAAAAATCGTTAAATCGTTTGAATTTCAACGATAATCGTTGTGTAATTGCAGGCAACAATCAAAAACCGTTCGTATGTCATTGATTTAGATCTGAACCTAAAATTATTGTTAATCAATAATTATTGTTAATTCCACATTTGTTGGCTGAAGTTCCGCATTTGTTCACTAATCGTCCAGTGTAATTGCACATTGTTCATTGTTTTGCTGGGATCAGGTGGAGTAACCGATCGTAGTAACAATCGCAATAACGATTGTAGTAACAATCGTAACTAACGATAATCGTTCTGTGTCATATGGTGAACGATTTCAGGTTAACGATAAACAATCTCGTTTGCGATCGTTTATCGTTAGTCGCTAAAAATTTCTCAGTGTAATAGGACTCAGTAACAGGAACTTCATCAGCAAATAAAGTGAGACCCCCCCACCACCACCTGCAAGTATTGGACCGCCTTTGGAGAACAGCAATTTATCATGGCATAGATTCCATGAAATAGTTTTGCAGGGATATTGGCCCATGTGGACCAGATTGCTTCTTTCAGTTGCCATACATGCAACTCTCTCAACAGCCCATTCTCTCTCGTCCCTTTGATGATCTACAGGCTTAAAGCGAATGTACCATCAGGTACATTCACTTTAAGTGTAGCATATGTTACCATGCACCGGCCCAGGCTACAGCAGTGGAGGTGGCCAATCTGCCCCAAGTGGTAGGAAACCCCTGCCCCTCTGTGACGTGGCTCCATTAAAATCAATTGAGCTGTGTCACAGAAGAGCGGGGGTTTCCTCCCACTGGGAGCTGGCCTGATGTACCTGATGGTATATTCGCTTTAAGATTATAGATCTATCCCCGGACTGAGATGTCTCCCTTCTCCCATACTCTCCCCCAGTTGGTTAGTTTTTTGACGGCTGTTTATAATCCAATTGGTTTCTGGGACACCTATCTCATTACCCAGAGGCTAACTGTTTACAAAGATATCTATTGTATATGCTGTATGTTGACATATATTTTGAGTTGTTTTCTCTAGGGGGGGCTGTTATGCTCTTGTACAGCAGGGTGGGACACCTCCAGCCGAACATGCCTGAAAAAAGGAAGTTCCTATCCAACAACAAGGAGGATGGTGAGATCAGAATCCCTCCTTAGGTTCGGTTATTTACAATGTTCTTGTTTAGTTTTATGTTTATTACGCACAGTTGCTTACCTTGACCTCCTCTTGAGCCATAGATGCCAGGTTGTATATAGGGTTACTCAACAGCCCTTCTTACGTGTCCCTCATCGTATATGTCTACTCTATCTACCATCTCCGCATAATGATAATCATCATTCCCGTGGTCAACTTCACACACACCATTTTAGTAATGACTGATTCCATTACAATATTGACATGGAATGTCAAAGGTCTTAGATCCCCCCATAAGCGCATTAAGATATTACGTCACCTAAAACGATATCGTCCTGACATTGTCCTCCTACAGGAAACCCATCTAGAAGCCGAGGACTTTGAAAGGATGCACAAATTGTGGGTGGGCAACGTATATGGGTCCCCAGCGGTTGATGGGAAAGCAGGGGTCCTCACATTAATCCACAAAAGATTCCCTTGCCAACTCTTATCACAGACAGTAGATGACTCTGGCCGATATTTACATACAGTCCTGGATCATAGGGGTCAAAAATTAAGTATATATAACGTCTATGGGCCTAATAGTGACAATAGACTGTTCTTTGACTTTCTGACAAGTAAGCTACAAGCAGATGGGGAGCCTTGGAAACTGGTAGGGGGTGATCTGAACTCGGTAGTGGATGTGACATTAGATAGGAAAGGTACGACCGGCAGAGGGGGGTGGAGGGGGCGGGCAAATGACAAGCGGATTTCTCCAATGCTTACCGCCACGGACCTATGTGATGTTTGGAGACTCCAACACCCTGATAGCTGCGAGTACACGCACTTCTCCCATGCGCACCAATCTTGGTCCCGCATAGATTACATACTGACGAGTCCTTTTGTCACATCTAGGCTCTTGGGGATAGACATTAAAGAAATGGTAATATCGGACCACTCGCCTATAGTTGTGGAACTTAACACTTCACTCCCTCCTGCTCGTGACTATGTCTGGAGATTTCCTTCGTATCTGACTAGAGACGAATCGTTTGTAGAACTATTACGAGGTTGGTGGTTGGAGTTTGAGACGTACAATAGAGAACATAGACAGGACGAGACCCTATATTGGGAGACAGCCAAGGTAGTAGTGAGGGGTAAACTTATGGCATATCATAGTTCCCTAAAGAAAAAGATTGCTGCCCAATATCACTCAGCTAGCTCAGCTTTACAGGGGGCTTACACCCAGTTTCTTCTGCACCCAACACCCCTTTCCAAAACTAAATGGCAGGAAACGAGAGAAGTCTATGAATTATGGCTTGACCGACGGGAACGGATGTACCGATCCAATATGGAGTCTAATCTCTTCAGACAGGGAAACAAGGCAGGGCGTCTACTGGCTCGCAGACAATCTCCATCCCATATTATAGCCCTTAGGGACAGGAAGGGACATGTCACTAAACATCCGCATGAGATCAACGACATTTTAGCGACCTATTA